>NC_053025.1:535110813-535288548 GCF_003073215.2 Triticum urartu | reverse complement strand
AGACTATGTTTCTGAACTCTCAACAACTTTTATTCATCATACTTTTATGTGTGAAGTCACTACTCTCCATAAGATCCGTATGATCTTTTATTTCTTTTCTTTTATTTTATTCCCTCAAGATCATAGCAAAATAATCAAGCCCTTGACTCAACACTAATCTTTATTATATATAGCTCACGAACTCGATTACATAGAAGGATCATAAAGCAAAACTCACAACTAGATCATACTAAAACTTTATTCTACTAGATCAAGATATTACCAAAAAGATCAAACTAAGAAAAATGGTAAAGATAAAAGTGATGGTGATACGATACCCGGGCACTCCCCCAAGCTTGGCAGTTGCCAAGGGGAGTGCCCATACCCATGTGTTTATGTTTCCTTGCTCGCAGGTGGTGATGAAGGAGTTGTTGATGATGTAGGCTTGTCGTCCATCTTCCAAGGCATAGGCTCACCATCATAGAAGGATGATCGAGTCTCTGGGATCCTCAAATCTGCAGCCAAACTCATTCTCTTGAATCTATATTCATACTCACAGTTTTGGTTTTGCAGGTCATAGATCTGGGCTTGGAGGCGCTCGATTTTCTCATGAAGCTTGAAGATGGCCTCCCCAATGTTCTTGTCATCCAGCTTGTGGTTGTTGGTGAACTCCATGATCATTATATGATTGTCAGGACCCCGATTCCAAGTCACATCGATCTTGCCGGTAACACCTCATATCACATTGCGGCCTCACGCACGGTATCCCACGGGTGTCGCCTTACCATGGCCTAGGACCGTTTGCGCCTTTTGGCTCACGTATATGATTGTGTCGCTAGCATCCATATGACAGAGAACCCGGGCCGACATGGCTAGTCGTGAACCAAAAGCGGCATAGACCTATGGAGACAGGCATACGTGAATCACATCGAGCATGTCGGTCATCAGCGAGTGAATCCGGGCTGTAGCACTGGGCTAACAGGACTCTGGGGAACCCGGACTATAGCAGGCTAGGCAGGACTCCGGATGTCACCACGTGACATTTCCCCGAAGGGACAGACATAGGAACAAAGTGAAACACATGCCGGCCAGTCAAGTGTTCTGAGCAGTAGTGCTGGGGTAGCAGGACTCCGGTGAACCGGGCTGTATCGGACTACTATGGCTCGAGGAACACTAGACTACATTTCCCCATAAGAAAGGCTGCCAAGGATAAACAACTCGATTGTCGGATCCCACTCATACCAAGAATTTCAATCATACACACAATATGCCCGATATGAGTACATACAACATGGCATCACAACAAAACTCTACAACTCAAGTACTTTATTTAAAGGCTCCAGAGAGCCATACATAACATGTTCATACAGATAGGGGTCACATGACCCGACACTCAAGTCATACAATCATACAAGCACAAGCGGAAGTAAATAGTCGGAGTACAGACACTAGAAAGCAAGAAGGCTTCTCGAAGCCTGTCTATCTACATAGGGCCCTCCATGGCCAGGATCACCACCTGGGTGGCTAGTCACTTGTCGACGTCAAGGTCTACGTAGAACCCATCGGAGGGGGCGGTGTTGTCGTCTGAAAACAGTAATTAAGCAAACATGAGTACAAAGGTACTCAGCAAGTCTTACAACAGAACCTACTATACATGCTCACTCTCAAGAAGGTGGTGGGGTTATTGCAGCAAGCCAGCTTTGACTCTTGGCTAAGCTATCCTATGGAACTCCACTAGTAAAATAGTTTTCGCACACGAGTCCACTACTCACCAACACAATACTCCACCGGGGATCCTCTCTCGTCATCCTACGAGAGGGCCATCCTCAGTACTCACACTTATCTTGAGTCTTTTAGTAGTATCCATTAACTTGTCTATTAACTGTATAGGCAACCAAGTAGTCCTTTACCGCGGACGCGGCTATTCGAATAGATGATGTTAACCCTGCAGGGGTATACTTCTTCATACACGCTTCCACCACTTACCGTCGTTTACACGACATGTACTCGGCAACCTTCAAGCGGAAGCCCGGCGAGGGTGTCGGCCACGGCCTACCTAAACACTTAAGTCTCTAGTCCAGGTTTATTGCCTATCCAGGTTCTATCCGCAGGGAGTCCGGCCGAGGTTTCCACATATGGCCCCGAACGATGTGAACAGGGTCCCGAGACGCCAAACGGGCGCCCGGCATACCCGGCCTTGGTGTATCTACCGCAACATAGCCCACCCCTAGGGTCAGCGCTACGCACGGCCGCCAACACATAACCTACAAACACCAGAAACTATTTGCAACTCCTGGACAGAGTACTAGGGTATTTAAGAAGCCAAGAGGGTCAATTAAGGATCCCAATGCATGGTAGTAGCTGAATCTTTAAATCACACATACAGATCTCAGTTCTTAGGGACGGCCTCAATGAAACAACCCACCATGTACTCCTACATGGCCTCTCATCGATACCTTCACCAAAACATGTTCAACACATCCCTCACATTACCGACATAAACATTTCACTCTAGCCCATCACCCAGATGAACTAGACCTGACACACCTCTAAGCATAGCAGGCATAGCAAGGTAGGAATCACATACATGGCTCAATCAAGTCCTACACATGCTAGTGGGTTTCATCTAGTTACTGTGGCAATGACAGGTCATGCAGAGGATAAGGGTTCAACTACCGTAGCACACAACAGTTTGAATCGCGTTATCTTAATGCAGTAAACAAGAGCAGAAGCGAGAACATGGGTTTGTATCGGAATGATCAATGGGTTGCTTGCCTGTTGTAGTGGTAGTAGGGTACTGCCCTTCAGAAGGATACTCGGGGTTATCCTCGGAGGCAGAACCTACCACGAAAATCACATCGAACATAATCAACACATGGCAATATGCAACAATATGATGCATGCTATGACATGGCAAGACGAAAGTGTCTTGGCCTAATGCAAGCTAAAACAGAAGGGGGTGAACTCATTTGGATCAAAGATTCAAATATTAGCTCATTAAACATGGCCTTATTAGTGCATTACCTTAATCTGCTTAAACAGCAAGGTTAACTTGTTTTGTCATGCATGAAACCATTACATATGGATAGATTGAATTTTCCTGATCATTTTTCATATATAAATCTTTGCATTTGGAGCTATGGTTGATTTTCTATGATTTTTAGAAGTTTTGACTATTTTCTGGAATTTCCTATTAAAGAATAAATCCAGTAATTGAATTAATGCATCGGCATGACATAGGTGTGACGTCAGCGGGTCAACTGGGTCGGCCAGGTCAAACCTGACTGGTGGGCCCTCTTTTTTGTGTCACAACTAATTAACAGAATTATGTTAGTGCTAATTGACTGTCAGTGGGGCCTGGGCCCACATGTCAGTGGCTAAACTAAATTAAATTAGTTAAAACTAATCTTAAACTGATTAGCAGACCGGCCCCACCTGTCATAGACTCAGGGGGGTCTACCTGGGCCCACACGGGGGTCAAATGGGGTCAACTCGCCGGCGGCTTGACGCCGGCGACGACAGACGCGGCGGAGGGGCTCGGGTTTGCGTCTCCGGCGACCAAATTAACGGCGGAGAGCAGCTACGTGACGCGGGGAGCGATCCGCGTCGTTTGGTGGAGAAAGTGGAGCTCGGCCAGGCCGGGAACGACGCCGGCGACGACCTTGGCGGTCGCCGGAGTTCGGGCGAGGACGAGCTAGTCGCTAGGGGGCACGGCGAGGGGCGTGCGAGGGTGCTACGGGCTCCTGCGAGTGCGTGGAAGACGAAGGCGTGCTCGGTGGCGTCCCAACGTGGCTGTGGCCACGACGGCGACGTGCGGTGGCGGCGGCGAGCTTCGGCTTCGATGGCAGAGGTGGTTAGACGACGCGGACGAGCGCGGGGAGAGGGGGAAATGGTGACGGAGCTCACAGCGGTTGCAGGGGAGCGAACAGCAAGCTCGGGGAAGGTCTGGAGCGAGCGGGGCGGCGAAGGGGATATCCGGTGGCCGGAGTTGAGGACGAGCTCGGTGCAGTATCTCCGGGGCGAGCGAGCACTCGGGGCTCGGCCTACTTGATGTAGTCGACGACGGCAGAGCTTCCTGGCATGACGGGGCAACGAATGGACGGCGGTGGCTGCGGTGAAGCTTGTCGGCGGCGACAGCTGCGCTCGGCAGGAAGATGCGGAGAGAGCCAGAGAGGGGGAGAGGCCACAGGGAGATTGGGATGAAAGAGAGGGAGACGTGGGGGTCGGCGTGGCACTCGTAGGCGCCTCCAGGGCATCGGTGGAAGCAGGAGGTGGCCGGCGTGTGGCCGCGGGCGCCGGCCACGCACTCCTCGTCCTCCTGGCGAGAGGAGGAGGACGACTGGCAAGAGCCAGTTGACTGGGCCGAGCCAGTCGACTGGGCCGAGCCAGGTGGGCTGGTGGGCTGCGCCTGGTAAGTTTCTCTCTCTCCTTTTTTCTGTTTTTCTTATTTATTTATTATTTCTGTAACTTCAGGGCTTTATTAAAAATACCAGGGCATTACCATAAATCATAAAATTAATCATGGCCACTGCTTAGAATATATCCAACAACAAACATTTTAGTTTATGATTATTTGAGCATTTAAAATATTTTACAGCATTTAAATGCCCAAATGCAAATACCATAAGGATTAATCCAATGACCTTTGATGTCCTAGAAAAATGTGCACCATTTTTGTCAAAGCTTTTAACCGAAAAAAAGGGTGGGCTTTTTAGAAGGGCATTTCAGGTTCATTGGTAAAGTTTTTAGTAAACCCTAGTTGTTCCAGGGGGGTGCTGGGGGTTCTGTCATCCCCATTTCAAATTTAAAAGGAATTTAAACATGATGCACACTCTAATGCTTGAACTAAACTAGGTGTGACAATGATTGCAGTCGAGTCCACGTTCCACCATCTCCTGGCACTTGAAAACTTGTTGCTCCAATGCCTCGAGCCTTGTCTCCATGCTTCCAGTCCTCCTTGGTCCCTCAACATCGCGGATATGCAGCAACCCCTCACGCATCTCAATGGTTTGAGGGTGTTGCGGCACCTCCACGAGGTAGGGGTTGATGACCTTCTCTAAGTGCTTGTCCTTGGGGGCACTTGAAGACGACATGGCGATCTAGATCTGTCAAAAAAATAGCTCGAAACAAAGACAAAGGATATTTGTGTGATACGGTGGTCAAAACCTTTGGGATATTATATAATGAATTTTTACTGACCAAAAGAAGTATCATGCAAGAAAACGGAGTCCGGAGAGCACACGAGGTGCCCACGAGGCAGGGGGCGCGCCTAGGGGGGTAGGGCGCGCCCTCCACCCTTGTGGAAGCCTCGTGTCCTTTTCAGTCTGCTTCTTATTTTCCTATTTTCTTAAATATTCCAAAACGAAGAAAAATTGCCATTAGAACTGTTTTGGAGGCGGTTTACTTACCGTACCACATACCTATTCCTTTTTGGAGTCTGAAGCGTTCTGTAAAGTGTCCCTTATGTATTCCTCAGGGGTTACAATTTCAATAACATTAGTTTCAGCATTTATAGGATTACTTGAGATATAATGTTTGATTCTTTGACCGTTGACCACCCTCGGATTTGTGCCTTCGAAGTTGTTGATTTTTATAGCACCGGAACGGTAGACCTCCTCGATGATGTAAGGACCTTCCCATTTAGAGAGGACTTTGCCTGCAAAAAATCCGAAACGAGAGTTGTATAACAATACATAATCACCTATATTAAACTCACATTTTTGTATCCTTTTGCCATGCCATCTTTTAACTTTTTCTTTAAACAGTTTAGCATTCTCGTAGGCCTGGGTTCTCCATTCATCAAGTGAGCTGATGTCAAAAAGCCTCTTCTCACCGGCCAGTTCGAAGTCATAGTTGAGCTCTTTAATAGCCCAATATGCCTTATGTTCTAATTCAAGAGGTAGGTGACATGCTTTACCATAAACCATTTTATACGGGGACATACCCATAGGATTTTTATATGTAGTTCTATATGCCCATAATGCATCATCAAGTTTCTTGTACCAATTCTTTCTAGATCTATTGATAGTCTTTTGCAAAATTAATTTAAGCTCTCTATTTCTAAGTTCCACTTGACCACTAGACTGTGCATGATAAGGGGATGCAATTCTATGATTAACATCATACTTAGCAGGCATTTTACGGAAGCACCATGAATAAAATGTGAACCACCATCAGTCATTAAATATCTAGGGACTCCAAACCTCAGAAAAATAACTTCTTTAAGAATCTTAGTAGAGGTGTTATGATCATCACTACTAGTTGGAATAGCCTCTACCCACTTAGTGATGTAATCAACAGCAACTAAAATATGTTTATACCCATTAGAGGAAGGAAAAGGTCCCATATAATCAAAGCCCCAGACATAAAATGGTTCAATAACAAGTGAATAATTCGTAGGCATTTCTTGACGTCTACTAATATTACCAATTCTTTGACATTCATCACAAGACAAGACAAACTTACGGGCATCCTTGAAGAGAGTAGGCCAATAAAAACCGGATTGCAATACCTTATGTGCAGTTTTGTCTCCAGCATGGTGTCCTCCATAAGCCTCGGAGTGACACTTGCGTAGGGTCTGTTCCTGTTAATGCTTAGGTACACAACGTATAATAACACCATCTACTCCTTCTTTATAAAGCTGTGGGTCATCCCAAAAGTAATGTCTTAAATCATAGCAGAACTTTTTCTTTTGCTGGTATGTGAAACTAAGTGGTATCAATTTAGCAACAATGTAATTAGCATAATCAGCATACCATGCAGTAGTACGAGAAGCATTTATGACAGCTAGTTGTTCATCAGGAAAGCTATCATCAATAGGTAGTGGGTCATCAAGAACATTCTCTAACCTAGACAAGTTGTCTGCAACGGGGTTCTCACCTCCCTTTCTATCAATAATATGCAAATCAAATTATTGTAGCAAGAGAACCCATCTAATAAGTCTAGGTTTAGCATCTTTCTTTTCCATAAGATATTTAATAGCAGCATGATCAGTGTGAACAGTTACTTTAGAATCAACAATATAAGGTCTGAACTTATCACAAGCAAATACAACTGCTGAAAATTCTTTTTCGGTAGTAGCATAATTTCTTTTGGCACTGTCTAGAGTTTTACTAGCATATTGGATAACATTTTATTTCTTATCAACTCTTTGTCCTAGAACAGCCCCTACAACATAATCACTAGCATCACACATAATTTCAAATGGTAAATTCCAATCAGGAGGTTGAACAATAGGTGCAGAAACCAAAGCTTTCTTAAGTATTTCAAATGCTTCTACACAGTCATCATCAAAGACAAAAGAGACATCTTTTTGTAAGAGATTAGTCAAAGGCCGAGAGATTTTAGAGAAGTCCTTAATGAACCTCCTACAAAAACCGTCATGACCAAGGAAACTTCTTATACCTTTAATGTCCTTAGGACACGACATCTTTTCAATAGCATCAACTTTAGCTTTATCAACTTCAATGCCTCTTTTAGAAATTTTATGCCCCAAGACAATACCTTCATTAACCATAAAGTGGCACTTCTCCCAATTCAAGACAATATTAGTTTCTTCACAACTCTGCAAAACTCGATCAAGGTTGCTTAAGCAATCATCAAAAGAAGTTCCGTAAATAGAGAAATCATCCATGAAAACCTCAACAATCTTTTCACAAAAGTCGGAGAATATAGCAGTCATACATCTTTGAAAAGTAGCAGGTGCATTACACAAACCAAAAGGCATACGTCTATAAGCAAATGTACCGAAAGGACAAGTAAAATTTGTCTTTTATTGATCCTCTTTTGACACAGGTATTTGAGAGAAACCAGAATAACCATCTAGAAAGCAAAAATGTGTATGTTTGGATAATCTTTCTAGCATTTGATCAATAAAAGGTAAATGGTAATGATCCTTTTTAGTGGCTTTATTTAATTTGCGGAAATCAATTACCATTCTATAACCTGTAACAATTCTTTGTGGGATCAATTCATCTTTATCATTAGGAACAACAGTAATACCTCCCTTCTTAGGGACACAATGGACAGGACTTACCCACTGACTATCAGCAACGGGATAAATTATACCTGCTTCAAGAAGCTTTAGTATTTATTTTCTTACTACTTATTTCATCTTAGGATTTAACTGTCATTGGTGATCAACAACCGGTTTAGCATCCTTCTCCAATTTTATATTGTGCTAGCAGAGAGTGGGACTAATGCCCTTAAGATCATCAAGAGTCTATCCAATAGCAGCACGGTGGTTCTTCAGAGTTTTAAATAATTTCTTTTCTTCATGCTCTGAAAGGTTAGCACTAATAATAACAGGATATATCTCTTTCTCATCAAGATAAGCATATTTAAGAGTATCAGGTAAAGGTTTAAGCTCAAACACGGGATCACCCTTAGGTGGAGGGGGATCCCCTAGGATTCCAACAGGCAGGTTGTGTTTCAAAATAGGTCTCTGTTTAAAGAATACTTCATCTATTTCCCTTCTTTCATTCATAAACATATCGTTTTCATGGTCTAACAAATATTGTTCTAAAGGATCAGTAGGAGGCACGGCAATACAAGCAAGACCAATAATTTCATCTTTACTAGGCAATTCTTTATCATGGGGTTGTCTACGAATTTTAGCAAAATTAAACTCATGAGACATATCCCCTAAACCAACAGAAACAATATCCTTATTGCAGTTTATCTTAGCATTAACAGTATTCAAGAAGGGTCTACCAAATATAATGGTACAAAAGTCATCTTGTGGGGAACCGAGAACAAGAAAATCAGCAGGGTATTTAACTTTCCCACACAAGACTTCAACATATCTAAAAATCCCAACTAGTGAAATAGTATCTCTATTGGCAAGCTTAATTGTAACATCAATCTCTTCTATCTCAGCAGGTGCAATATCATGCATAATTTCTTGGTATAAGGAATCAGGTATAGCGCTTGCACTAGAACCCATATCACATAAGCCATGGTAGCAATAATCTCCGATTTTAACAGAAATAACAGGCATGCCTACAACAGGTCTATGTTTATTTTTTGTACCTGGTCTAGCAATTCTAGCAAATTCATTACAGAAGTAAATAACATGCCCATCAATATTATCGGCGAAGAGATCTTTAACCATATAAACAATAGGTTCGACTTTAATTTGCTCAGGGGGTTTCGGTGTCTTAATATTACTTTTGTTAACCACAGTTCAAGCTTTAGCATGATCCTTTATTCTAACAGGGAAAGCTGGTTTCTCAATATAAGTAGTAGGAACAACAGGATCATTATAAGTGATAGTATTTTCTTCAACTTTAATAGGTGCAACTACGTTTACTTCAATGGGACGATTATATTTAAAACACTTCTCCTTAGGGAGATCAACATGAGTAGCAAAGGATTCATAGAAAGAAGCTACTATCTGAGAGTCAAGTCCATATTTAGTGCTAAATTCACGGAAAGCATCAGTATCCATAAAAGATTTAACACAATCAAAGTTAGGTGTTATACCTGACTCCTTACCTTCGTCGAGGTCCCAATCTTCAGAGTTGCGTTTAATTCTTTCCAATAAATCCCATTTGAATTCAATAGTCTTCATCATAAAAGATCTAGTACAAGAAGTATCGAGCATGGAGCGATTACTGAGAGAAAGCCAAGCATAAAATTTTTGAATAATCATTTCTTTTGAGAGCTCATGATTAGGGCATGAATATAACATTGACTTAATCCTCCCCCAAGCTTGAGCGATGCTTTCTCTTTCGCGAGGCAAAAAATTATATATATATATATATATATATATATATAATTACGATCACGATGAACAAGATGCATAGGATAAAACTTCTGATGAAATTCCAATTTCAATCGTTGGTAGTTCCATGATCCAATATCATCACATAGCTTCAACCATATCAATGCATCTCCCTTCAAAGATAAAGGGAAGACCTTCTTGTGATGCCCGGATAATTAGGCTACAGTAATCCCACGTTAATGTCGCCACGGCACCTTGGTTACTATTGCTAATCTCGCGCTAGATCAAAACCGGTCCAAAATTCAAATTCAAAGTTTGGTAAATAATAAAAGTTTTCAAACATTAAAATAAAAATGTTCGGTTTGTACTAAAAATTGCATATGTAAATATGGTGTAAGAAACACATTTTTATAAAATGCCTAAATAATTTAAATTGCAATAAAACAGAATAGAAAATAAATAAAAGAAAGAAAATACAAAAAAGAAAACAAACAAAAAAAGAAAAGAAAGACCCCCGGGCCAACTGACCCAACTCGCTGGCCCAGTCAGCCACCAGGCCAGCCCTCCCCGTCGCCTTATCCCCGCTACCCCCGTGACCTAAAGCCACGTCCCCCACTCCCCCCACTCTCTCTCGCTTGTGCCCCTCCCCTCCCGTGATCCAGATCGGGATCGACCCGATCTCGCCGCCCGACGCCACCCGACGCCCCCTCCCCCCTCGCGCTGTCGTCGGACCTAGCTGGAACGCCTCCTCGACCCCATACCTCCTCCTCGACTCCCGATGCCTAGTCCCTACACCGCCGGTGAGGCCACGGCTTCCCAGTCCCCTTCTCCCCCTCCCTGTTGCATGCCGCCCCGCTCGCCGGCCTCGCTGCTCTGCTGTCGTCGCGTGCCTCGCCCCGCTCTAGTTTCCCTCGCCCCGCGCTCCCCCCTGCGTGCTCGCCGCGACCATCCCGCGCCCTGGCTGCACCGTGCCTCCCCCTATGCATGCGCTCGCTGAAGATGCCCATGACCACGCGCCGCGCGTGGCCGCGCCCCTGGCTGCGCCCAGCGCTCCCTAACCGACACCCGTTCACGCGGCCCCACTCCGGCGCCGCCTCCTACCCGAGCACCCCCCCCCACCGCGGCCTGGCTCCGCCTCCTCCTTGCCCGTGCCACCTCCAGCCATAACCGCTGCCGCACCGCTGCTCGACTGCGCCGCTCGCGGCTGCCCGTGCCCCTTGCTCTGGCTACTGCTGCTGCCTCCGCTGCCGGCGCCCCTCGCCTTCGTTGACCCGACCGCCGCCTACTGCCGCCGCCCCCGTGCACAGCGTCGCGCCCTCCAGCGAACACAGCGCCCGGCGCCGGCGCCGTGGCGGCTCCCGGGCGCGCCCGTTCGGGCGGGCGCCCGCATCGCTGCTCGCCCACCACCCGGTTGGCCCTGTGGCCACTGACCAATGGGCCCACGCCCTAGAACAAAAAATAAAAATAAAATGAATAAATTAAAATTAAATAAATAAATTAATCTTACTTAATTAGTCTAATAAACTAGATTAGTTTAATTAAACCTGCTTAACTAGTTCAGTCAATGACAATTGGGCCCCACTGCCCCTTTGACCAGTCAACTCAGTCAAAGTTGACTGTTGACCCTACTGACGTCATGGTGATGTCATGCTGACATCACCTTTCACTGTTCCGGATAATGTCTGATTTAAATAATAAAATAAATTTTAAAAATGCATAAAACCTTGATAAATCATAGAAAATAAACCGTAGCTCGAAAGAAAATACTTTGTACATGGAAGTTGCTCAGAACGACGAGACGAATCCAGATACGCAGCCCGTTCGTCCACCACACATCCCTAACCTATCGAACTCGCAACTTTCCCCCTCCGGGTCATCTGTCCGAAAACGCGGAACACCGGGAATACTTTCCCGGATGTTTTTCCCCCTTCACCGGTACGACCTCATACCGCGATAGGGCACACCTAGCATCACGATTTGTCATGTCATGCATCGTCATGCATTTGTTTGCATTATATTAATTGTTTCTTCCCCCTCTTCTCTCGCTAGACACCGAGACCGATGCCGCTGCTACCCAGTACGACTACGGTGTTGACAACCCCTCTCTCTTGCTAGAGCAACCAGGCAAGCCGCCCCCCTTGATCACCAGATATCGCCTACTCTTCTCTATACTGCTTGCATTAGAGTAGTGTAGCATGTTACTGCTTTCCGTTAATCCTATCCTGATGCATAGCCTATCCTTGCTACTACTGTTGTTACCTTTACCTGCATTCCTAATGCTTAGTATAGGATGCTAGATTATCATCAGTGGCCCTACATTGTTGTCCGTCCGCCATGCTATACTATCGGGCTGTGATCACTCGGGAGGTGATCACGGGTATATACTATATACTTTATACATGATACATGTGATGACTAAAGTCGGGTTGGCTCGAGGAGTACCCGCGGTTGATTCACGAATTGGGGGCTGGAAGGACATACTTTCCCGACGGCCCTCTGTGTGGATCTTTGTGGCGAAGTGACAGGGCAGGTTGAGACCACCTAGGAGAGAGGTGGGCCTGGCCCTGGTCGGCGGTCACGGTTATTTCAATATAACACGTTTAACGAGCTCTTGTATTCGAGCCCTCGAGGCCCCTGGCTTGTAATATGATGCTTGTATGACTTATTTTATTTGTAGAGTTGTGTTGTGATATCTTCCCGTGAGTCCCTGATGTTGATCGTACATGTTTGCGTGTATGATTAGTGTATGATTGAATCGGGGGCGTCACAAGTTGGTATCAGAGCCGACTGTCTGTAGGAATCCCCCTTTCCAACTCCTTGGCCGAAGTCGAGTCTAATTAGTGAAAAACTTTACCAACATGGTTGTGTGGCTTACGGGCCCACGTCGCCATTGGGTGGTATTAGGGTCTTTTACTCCTTGTCTATACTCTGGGACTCTGATCTCTCTTCTATTCGGGTTAAATGAATTTTGCTAAATCTAACATTAGGATCTCGTTATCACTTTCACCCGGACAGCCCCTTATTACTGATGATCGTCTACTGCATGTGAAGACCTTGAAGATACTCTCCGCTGTTAACCCGAGAACTTTTGTTCATCGCGTTTGCAATTCCCCTTCCACCGTCAACCCTTATGGATAACTACTTGCAGTTGTTATTCTTACATTCATCCCCAGTTGGTCTTGATATTACAAGATACCCCGAAATACTCGTCGTTGTTTCGATAATCCTTTGAGCTTACTGCCTTGCTGTTCTTTGTCACCTGAATACCCCTACGGATAATTCTCGCACTTATCGAGTATCCGCTCATCCCCCAGTTGTTCATGTGTTTCACAATGGTCTTCGAAATACTATTCGATCCTCCAAAAATCCTTAGTAGCTTATTGCTCTGCAATATTTGTCTGCTTGCATGTTGGATGCTTTCCATATGTCTGGCAATATTCGTTAGTATCCTTAGGCATCGTCATCTTGATCCTTTTGATTCAACATGAGTGCGAATGCACGCAATCATTAGTTGATCCTTTTAAATTATCTTTCCGGCTCAGACGTCGTTTTAAACATGAGCTGGTTCTCAACCAATCCAATTGCCGTCGATCGTACCCCTTAGGTCTATTGAACTTATCCACCCTTGATCAGAGCGTCTTCTTCTGATCCTTCGATTTGGAAATCATAATACCTCTGATTCTAAGCATCGAATCAGTCAGTTGTTTCTATAATCCAATGCCCTTGCATTGTTACTTCCTCTGGCTGTGTGCCGATGCTCACAACAGCTCTGTTATTGACAGGCAGATCCTTTACTGGATTTTATCCGACAGCATCCTTCATATTCAATAACTTTGTGAGTCTTTTCTCGGATACATAATTCCTTTGGTAAATTGTGTCCTCTGCTTTGTCAACCATGCTCTGCTTTCGAGCTTGTGTTATTTACTCCTGAAGTTTGTGGTATATGTTCCTAAGAGGCCTCGATGGGTTGGACATATGCCTTTTTCTAATCTGTGTGAACCCGGAAACTACTACGGGTCATACTCTACTGGTGTTATGTCAGATAAAATTTCAACACCACAACTTCGCTGAAGGCAAGAAGTGAATGAAAGGTTATGCATTAAAGATGTGGGAGTCAACCTTGAACTTTGTGTTCATGCCCATGGACACGATGTAGGTCCTATCATGGAAACTTCTTGTAATAATAACTATTTCCTTGATATAATATCATCTGATATCGGTGAATTGACCCTTGGCAGTCGTGGTTCCGACCATGTTCTCCTTTAAATACCATTTCTCAGGCAAGTGAAAACACTTTTCTTCTGTAGATCAATACATCTCCGCAACCCCAACGCCGATCTTCCTCGTCATATCATTTCTCCTTGAACAAAAAACTTGGTTTCGAGTTTGTGTCGTACCCATGGTTCCAATAACATTTTGCTTCATCATTCCTTTGACTCGATGTCGTTGCTGATTGATTACATCTTCATGAAATCTCTCGACAAATGTGCCGTGATCATCATCAACCTTATGAGCTCTTCCAGGATATCAATCGGATTCATGAAGAGAAATAACATCCTTGCCCTTGATGAGTCGTGTTATCATCGGCCACTTTGTTGCCTTCTCTCCGACACAAACTTGTTCGTGTTTTGTGTTATACCTTGAGTTCGTTGCTATCCAGCATTGTTCTTCTTTACATTGGAGTATTACCATCTTTTATGTCAAAAATGTTGTGAGAATTTCACCACCTCTTAAGAAATTCTTGTTACAGTGATGCTTCTCGCCATCACCATTCTTTTCTTGGCCCCCGTGTTGAGTGAACTCTGTTGTGGGAATTTGATATCTCTAGCAACCCTATTGTTTTGAAGTGAATGGCCGATAGTTTCGTTATCGAATCACCATTCTAGCTTTGAACGTCCTACTTGGTCCATATTTCCAGGTGCATTTTCGTTCAATATTTAATTGTGGAAATCCATCCTTTGGAAATCTTGATGAATTGTCGTTGAGTTCATCAGCCACCTCCTCATCCTCTCCTTGGTTTACCGATGAAATCTTGTTTTGGAACTCGCTTCCATAGTTCATTGCTCGAGAATCTTATAATGTCATCTCGTCAATTGTGTTGCACCTTTTCTTCTCAGGCATCCCGAGTCCGAGGTATCCTGACGCCAATCAGATCTGAATCTCGATCAGATATGATGGTTGGAACATATTTTCAAGAGTTATAACATTGGTCTTTATACGACTCGGTAAGGTGATGTCATGCCTAGCGCACCTGACCGGAGGACCTAGTGTTATAGTTTCCTTTTTAACTAGGTTAACCATTTTTCAATGAGGAAATTGAATGCCTTGTGTAATAAGTTATCTTGATGGATCCTTCGTATATCCAAAGTCCGACCTTTGCTTGAAGACCATGTCAATGCTATCTCGAAGCATGTATGTGGTACTCCTATCATCAATAAGAACATTTGAAGCACAGTGCTAAATTTTCCTTATCAGTTATCCCAAACACCGTTGTATGGGTACATATCATGATTCTTCTTATCCCTTTTACCTGAATGGTCATGCCTTTGGTCTCGTGTCATGGATATCATTCTCTACTTGTCCTTGGTAAGGATATAACCCTGAAATATGTGTTTAAACACATTTTCTTTCCGTTCTTCTGATTAAAACTGAGAACCATTTTTCCTTTCCATTGGTTTGTTTAAACCCTTATTGTGATCTGTATGATATAAGCAGTCATATTCCCTGCTTGTGTAAACACCTCGGTGTACAACTCTGTCAGTAAGACCCTGTTACTATTGTTGGTGACATTCCGGTAGCCACCGATGGACGAGAACCTTGCCTATTGGTCCTCCTCGTTCAACGAGTAGGAAAATGGTTCTCCTCGTCCCTTGCCCTTGGTACCAACATTAATGCCGACATAACTGACAGGCTATTCCCCGACATGCCTTGCTATCATGACCATGCAAGATGTCGCTGCCCTCTTACTTTAACCCACATGGTGGGCCCATAACCCACAGTTCCTCAGGATCAAAACCTGACTCTTCTGTATATCCCTGTCTCCAAAGTTAATTCTCGCGCCTGGCTACATATGTAATTGTCGGGTCACCTCCCTAGTGATCTATTCTGGTATCAGACGCAATACTTAATCTCGTTGCCTAGAAACCCTTTCACCTTCTGATTAGGCATTGAACGAATGCCTATCCGTTTGAAACTTCTCATGGTACCTTCTTACTTTGCTCTCGACATCTTCTTAAGTTTCAATTCGAGAGATACTTATGCTTCTTCCCCTGAGTTAACCGTCTGATGCTCGATCTTGTTAGAATCCGTCCTTATAGGGTTTTCCCTTCTCACCCTTTCGTAAGTACAGTGAAGATCCTGAAGGAAGGACGACAAACTTCATCATGATGACCTGAAGCAGAGGACTGAAGACATCAATGTAATGGATCGACCTCTTCGAGAAGAGCAACTATGACAGAGAAGAATCGTTAGAATTTCGTAACCAGATCCCTTCCCCCTTATAACCGCTCCTAAATCTCGGGACGAGATTTCTTGTAGTGGAGGAGAATTGTGACGCCCGGATAATTAGGCTACAGTAATCCCACGTTAATGTCGCCATGTCACCTTGGTTACTATTGCTAATCTCGCGCTAGATCAAAACCGGTCCAAAATTCAAATTCAAAGTTTGGTAAATATTAAAAGTTTTCAAACATTAAAATAAAAATGTTCGGTTTGTACTAAAAATTGCATATGTAAATATGGTGTAATAAACACATTTTTATAAAATGCCTAAATAATTTAAATTGCAATAAAACAGAATAGAAAATAAATAAAAGAAATAAAATACAAAAGAGAAAACAAAAAAAAGAAAAGAAAGACCCCCGGGCCAACGGACCCAACACGCCGGCCCAGTCAGCCACGAGCCAGCCCACCCCGTCGCCCTATCCCCACAACCCCCCGGCCCCAAACCCACCCCCCCCCCCCCCCCCCACTCTCTCTCGCTTGTGCCCCTCCCCTCCCGTGATCCAGATCGGGATCGACCCGATCTCGCCGCCCGACGCCACCCGACGCCCCCCTCCCCCTCGCGCCGTCGTCGGACCTAGCCGGAACGCCTCCTCGACCCCGTACCTCCTCCTCGACTCCCGCTGCCTAGTCCCTACACCGCCGGTGAGGCCACGGCCTCCCACTCCTCTTCTCCCCCTCCCTGTTGCATGCCGCTCCACTCGCCGGCCTCGCTGCTCTGCTGCCGTCGCGTGCCTCGCCCTGCTCTAGTTTCCCTCGCCCCGCGCTCCCCCCACCGTGCTCGTCGTGACCATCCCGCGCCCTGGCTGCACCGTGCCTCCCCCTACGCGTCCGCTCACCGCAGATGCCCGCGCCCACGCGCCGCGCGTGGCCGCGCCCCTGGCTGCGCCCAGCGCTCCCTAACCGACACCCGTTCACGCGGCCCCACTCCGGCGCCGCCTCCTACCCGAGCACCCCCCCCCACCGCGGCCTGGCTCCGCCTCCTCCTTGCCCGTGCCACCTCCAGCCATAACCGCTGCCGCACCGCTGCTCGACTGCGCCGCTCGCGGTCGCCCGCGCCCCTTGCTCCAGCTACTGCTGCTGCCTCCGCTGCCGGCGCCCCTCGCCTTCGTCGCCCCGACCGCCGCCGCTCCCTGCACCGCCGCCTACTGCCGCCGCCCCCGTGCACTGCGTCGCGCCCGCCGACGAGCACGGCGCCCGGCGCCCGCATCGCTCCTCGCCCACCACCCGGTTGGCCCTGTGGCCACTGACAAGTGGGCCCACACCCTAGAACAAAAAATAAAAATAAAAATAATAAAATGAATAAATTAAAAATAAAAAAATTAACCTTACTTATTTAATCTAATAAACTAGATTAGTTTAATTAAACATCCTTAACTAGTTCAGTCGATGACAATTGGGCCCCACTGCCCCTTTGACAAGTCAACTCAGTCAAAGTTGACTGTTGACCCTACTGACGTCATGGTGATGTCATGCTGACATCACCTTTCACTGTTCTGGATAATGTTCGATTTAAATAATAAAATAAATTTTTAAAATGCATAAAACTTTGATAAATCATAGAAAATAAACCGTAGCTCGGATGAAAATACTTTGTACATGGAAATTGCTCAGAACGATGAGACGAATCCGGATACGCAGCCTGTTCGTCCACCACACATCCCTAACCTATCGAACTCGCAACTCCCCCCCGGGTCATCTGTCCGAAAATGCGAAACACCGGGAACACTTTCCCGGATGTTTTTCCCCCTTCACCGGTACCACCTCATACCGCGATAGGGCACACCTAGCATCACGCTTTGTCATGTCATGCATCGTCATGCATTTGTTTGCATTATATTTATTGTTTCTTCCCCCTCTTCTCTCGCTAGACACCGAGACCGATGCCGCTGCTACCCAGTACGACTGCTGTGTTGACGACCCCTCTCTCTTGCCAGAGCAACCAGGCAAGCCCCCCCCTTGATCACCAGATATCGCCTACTCTTCTCTATACTGCTTGCATTAGAGTAGTGTAGCATGTTACTGCTTTCCGTTAATCCTATCCTGATGCATAGCCTGTCCTTCCTACTACTGTTGTTACCTTTACCTGCAATCCTAATGCTTAGTATAGGATGCTATATTATCATCAGTGGCCCTACATTCTTGTCCGTCTGCCATGCTATACTATCGGGCCGTGATCACTTGGGAGGTGATCACAGGTATATACTATATACTTTATACATGATACATGTGATGACTAAAGTCGGGTTGGCTCGAGGAGTACCCGCGGTTGATTCACGAATTGGGGGCTGGAAGGACATACTTTCCCGACGGCCCTCTATGTGGATCTTTGTGGCGAAGCGACGGGGCAGGTTGAGACCACCTAGGAGAGAGGTGGGTCTGGCCCTGGTCGGCATTCGCGGTTATTTCAAGATAACACATTTAACGAGATCTTGGTATTTGATCTGAGTCTGGCCACTGGCCAATACGCACTAACCATCTATGCGGGGACAATTATGGGCACTTGACGTCGTGGTATCAGCAGAAGCCTTCGTGACGTCAGTGACTGAGCGGCACGCGTCGGATTGGACTGGAACGCCTGCTCTTGTATTAGGGAGGCTAGGTCTGCTTCCGGCCGCGTTCGCAACGTGCAGGTGTGCAAAGGGCGATGGGCCCAGACCCCTGCGCCATAGGATTTAGACCGGCGTGCTGACGTCTCTATTGTGCCTAGGTAGGGCTGTGACGTGTTGATCTTCCGAGGCCGGGCATGACCCAGAAAAGTGTGTTCGGACAAAGGGGATCGAGCGTGTTGGGAAATGTGGTGCACCCCTGCAGGGAAGTTAATCTATACGAATAGTCGTGTTCTTCGGTAACAGGACGACTTGGAGTTGTACCTTGACCTTATGACAACTAGAACGGGATACTTAATAAAACACACCCTTCCAAGTGCCAGATACAACCGGTGATCGCTCTCTCATAGGGCGACGAGGGGAGGATCATCGGTTAGGATATTGCTACACGATGCTACTTGGTGAACTTACCATCTACTCTCTTCTCCTGCTGCAAGATGGAGGTTACCAGAAGCGTAGTCTTCGAAAGGACTGGCTATCCCCCTCTTATTCCAGTTTTCTGTAGTTCAGTCCACATATGATAGCCTTATTCCATTTGATACCAATGCATACATATGTAGTGTAGCTCCTTACTTGTGAGTACTTTGGATGAGTACTCACGGTTGCTTTGCTCCCCCTTTTTCCGCTTTGCTATACTCGATTGCTGCGACCAGACTTTGGAGCCCAGGAGCCAGACGGCACCGTCGACGACGACTACTACTACTCGGGAGGTGCCTACTATTACGTGCATCCTGCTGACGACGACCAGGAGTAGTTTAGGAGGATCCCAGGCAAGAGGCATGCGCCTCATTTGATCTGTATCCCAGTTTGTGCTAGCCATCTTATGGCATCTTGATTAACTTATGTCTGTACTCAGATATTGTTGCCTCCACTGACTCGTCTATGATCGAGCTCTTGTATTCAAGCCCTCGAGGCCCCTGGCTTGTAATATGATGCTTGTATGACTTATTTTATTTGTAGAGTTGTGTTGTGATATCTTCTCGTGAATCCCTGATCTTGATCGTACACGTTTGCGTGTATGATTAGTGTACGATTGAATCGGGGGTGTCACACTTCTTCTTGATAACATCCTCGGGCATACCTGCAAGCTTAAATAATCCACAAACTTCATCCACATAGATTAGGTGCAAATCGGGATGTAATGTTCCATCACCTGTAAAAGGATTAGCTAGAAGTTTCTCTATTATACCCAAGGGAATTTCAAAGTAAAAATTTTCAGTAGGTTCAGTAGGTTGAGGAGCAACTCTTTCCTCTACTGGTCAGGTGAAGATACCCCGAACAAGCCCCTCAAAGGATTATGTTCCATAGTAACAAGTGACAGTAAATTTCAGCACACTATATAAATTTTTCCTTACCAAATTCCACCTACCAAAGGCGCTTCACTCCTAGGAAACGGCGCCAGAAAAGAGTCTTGATGTCCCACAAGTGTAGGGGATCTATCATAGCCTTTTCGATAAGTAAGAGTGTCGAACCCAAGGAGGAGCAGAAGGAAATGATAAGCAGTTTTCAGTAAGGGATTCTCTGCAAGCACTGAAATTATCGGTAACAGATAGTTTTGTGATAAGGTAATTTGTAATGGGTAGCAAGTAATAAAGGTAAATAAGGTGCAGCAAAATAGCCCAATCCTTTTTGTAGCAAAGGACAAGCCTAGACAAACTCTTATATGAAGTAAAGAGCTCTCAAGGACACATGGGAATTATCGTCAAGCTAATTTTCATCACTTTCATATGATTCACGTTCGGTACTTTGATAATTTGATATGTGGGTGGACCGGTGCTTGGGTACTGCCCTTACTTGGACAAGCATCCCACTTATGATTAACCCCTATTTCAAGCATCCGCGACTACAACAGAAGTATTAAGGTAAACCTAACCATAGCATGAAACATATGGATCCAAATCAGCCCCTTACGGAGCAACGCATAAACTAGGGTTTAAGCTTTTGTCACTCTAGCAACCCATCATCTACTTATTACTTCCCAATGCATAATGGATCTGAACATATGATCTTACACCAAGTAAACCAACTAGAGTAATCAACACTACTAACAACCCACAGGTACCAATCTGAGGTTTGGATACAAAGATTTGATACAAGAGATGAACTAGGGTTTGAGATGAGATGGTGCTGGTGAAGATGTAGATGGAGATTGACCCCCTCCCGATGAGAGGATCATTGTTGATGACGATGGTCATGATTTCTCCCTCCCGGAGGGAAGTTTCCCCGGCAGAATAGCTCCGCCGGAGCCCTAGATTGGTTCCGCCAAGGTTCCGCCTCGTGGCGGCGGAGTTTCGTCCCGTGAGCTAGCTTATGATTTTTTCCTCGACAAAAGAATCCATATAGCCAAAGATGGGCATCAGAGGGCCACCAGGGGGCTCACGAGGCAGGGGGCGCGCCCAGGGGGGTAGGGCATGCCCCCACCCTCGTGGACGGTGGGTGGCCCCCCTCTGGTACTTCTTCCACCCAATATTTTGTTTTATATTCTGAAACGTGCTCCCGTGATGTTTCAGGACTTTTGGAGATGTGCAGAATAGATCTCTAATATTTGCTCCTTTTCCAGCCCAGAATTCCAGCTGCCGGCATTCCCCCTCTTCATATAAACCTTGTAAAATAAGAAAGAATAGGCATAAGTATTGTGACATAATGTGTAATAACAACCCATAATGCAGTAGATATCGATATAAAAGCATGATGCAAAATGGACGTATCAGGCCCTACGGATCGGATGGTCTGATACATCGCCCACTGTTCATTCGGGAAGCCAGGATCATAGGGCCACATGTACGCGACGATATTGTCATTCACTTGTTCACCGGTGCTCGTTGAGGAGATGGAGGTTGCACCACAGGTCCTCCTGCGCTGGTAGCTCGTCTGCCATTACAGCGTCGAATTGCGGCCTCACCTGCTATATGGTGAACACGGCATCAACCGGCTTGGATAGTGGCATCGGCTCCTGGTCGGAAGCTACGTCCATTGTCTGATTGTCGATGCTCAGCTCAGCGAGCTCGCTGGCGAGCCAACATGTCCGGCTGCTGGACCGACCCGCTGCCAAGCATGAGTCAAACTGTCGTGGCCTACCCAGACCGCCTCCCTCGCCCGCACGCGCTTACCGCCCGAAATGGTCAGCGCCGCCCGTCCCACTTCCTGGTGCAGGCGATTGCTCCGCCTTCAAACAACACAAGTGCCGTTCGTCCGTTCATCTGCCGCCCACATTAATGATACACGGTTGCCGATGTGGCTACTCCAGTGCCACATGTCCATCCCTCCACCGCCCACCATTGCTATATAAACTGGTGCACCGGCCATAGCCGCAGTCATCCGCCTCCGTTCCATTTCTCCTGTCCACAGCACAACTGCCCACAATGGCTTCCTCGCACTCTAGCGCTCTTCGTGGCGAGTGGACGACGGACCACAAGGAGAAGGCAATCATTACTGCCGACTGGCCAGCCGACAGGCAGCCGGAGGACGACAACGTCCCAATGGATAACATGGTAGTCGATGATCCGGCGCCAACCCCCTCCTCCGCGCCATCCTCGCCGGTGCATTGCACCATGACCATCGGCGAGGCCCGTGCCCAATACATGGACACGGTGAGGCAGAAGCGTGAGGAGCAGTTCCGGGAGGCGCAGGCCGCCGCCGCCTACTACTACCTCTTTTAGCACTGCGTTGGTTTTCCCCAAAGAGGAAGGGATGATGCAGCAAAGTAGCGTAACTATTTCCCTCAGTTTTTGAGAACCAAGGTATCAATCCAGTAGGAGGCTACGCGCGAGTCCCTCGCACCTGCACAAAACAAATAAATCCTCGCAACCAACGCAAATAGGGGTAGTCAATCCCTATAGGGCCACTTACGAGAGTGAGATCTGATAGATATGATAAGAACATATTTTTGGTATTTTTATGATAAAGATGCAAAGTAAAATAAGGGCAAAGTAAATAGCAAAGTAAGTAACTAAGTAGTAGGAGATTTATATGATAAAGATAGACCTGGGGGCCATAGGTTTCACTAGTGGCTTCTCTCGAGAGCATAAGTATTCTACGGTGGGTGAACAAATTACTGTTGAGCAATTGACAGAATTGAGCATAGTTATGAGAATATCTAGGTATGATCATGTATATAGGCATCACGTCCGAGACAAGTAGACCGACTCCTGCCTGCATCTACTACTATTACTCCACTCATCGACCGCTATCCAGCATGCATTTGGAGTATTGAGTTAAAAACAGAGTAACGCCTTAAGCAAGATGACATGATGTAGAGGGATAGACTCATGCAATATGAAGAAAACCCCATCTTGTTATCCTCGATGGCAACAATACAATACGTGCCTTGCTGCCCTTACTGTCACCGGGAAAGGACACCGCAAGATTGAACCCAAAGCTAAGCACTTCTCCCATTGCAAGAAAGATCAATCTAGTAGGCCAAACCAAACTGATTATTCGAAGAGACTTGCAAAGATAACCAATCATACATAAAAGAATCCAGACAAGATTCAAATATTATTCATAGATAGACTTGATCATAAACCCACAATTCATCGGTCTCAACAAAAACACCACAAAAAGAAGATTACATCGAATAGGTCTCCACAAGAGAGGGGGAAAACATTGTATTGAGATCCAAAAAGAGAGAAGAAGCCATCTAGCTACTAACTATGGACCCGTAGGTCTGAGGTAAACTACTCACACTTCATCGGAGAGGCTATGGTGTTGATGTAGAAGCCCTCCGTGATCGATGCCCCCTTTGGCGGAGCTCCGGAACAGGCCCCAAGATGGGATCTCATGGATACAGAAAGTTACGGCGGTGGAATTAGGGTTTTGGCTCCTTCCCTGATCGTTTGGGGGTACGTGGATGTATATAGGAGGAAGAAGTATGTCGGTGGAGCAACAGGGGGCCCACGAGGGTGGAGGGCGCGCCTGGGGGGTAGGCGCGCCCCCCTACCTCGTGGCCTCCTGTTACATGTCTTGACATAGGGTCCAAGTCTCCTGATTTGTATTCGATGAGAAAATCACGTTCCCGAAGGTTTCATTCCGTTTGGATTCCGTTTGATATTCCTTTTCTTCGAAACCCTAAAACAGGCAAAAAATAGCAATTCTGGGCTGGGCCTCCGGTTAATAGGTTAGTCCCAAAAATAATATAATAGTGGATAATAAAGCCCAATAATGTCCAAAACAGTAGATAATATAGCATGGAGCAATCAAAAATCATAGATACGTTCGAGACGTATCAAGAATCCCCAAGCTTAATTCCTGCTCGTCCTCGAGTAGGTAAATGATAAAAATAGAATTTTTTATGCGGAGTGCTACTTGGCATAATTTTAATGTAATTCTTATTAATTGTGGTACGAAAATTCAGATCTGGAAGATTCAAGACAAAAGTTCATATTGACATAAAAATGATAATACTTCAAGCATACTAACTAAGCAATTATGTCTTCTCAAAATAACATGGCCAAAGAAATTTCATCCCTACAAAATCATATGGTTTAGTCATGTTTCATTTTCATCACACAAGAATGCTATCATCATGCACAACCCCGATGACAAGCCAAGAAATTGTTTCATACTTTAGTAATTTCAAACCTATAAACTTTCACGCAATATATGAGCGCGAGCCATGGACATAGCACTATAGGTGGAATAGGATATAATGAGGGGGGTTATGTGGAGAAGACAAAAAAGGAGAAAGTCTCACATCAACAAGGATAATCAATGGGCTATGGAGATGCCCACCAATTGATGTTAATGCAAGGAGTAGGGATTGCCATCCAACGGATGCACTAGAGCTATAAACGTATGAAAGCTCAACAAAAGAAACTAGTGGGTGTGCATCCAGCTTGCTTGCTCACGAAGACCTAGGGCACTTGAGGAGGCCCATTATTGGGATATACAAGCCAAGTTCTATAATGAAAAATTCCCACTAGTATATGAAAGTGATAACATGAGAGACTCTCTACTATGGAGATCATGGTGCTACTTTGAAGCACAAGTGTGGCAAAGGATAGTAACATTGTCCCTTCTCTCTTTTTCTCTCATTTTTTTCTTTTGGGCCTTTTCTTTTTTTATGGCCTTTCTCTTTTTTTGGGCCTTTTCTTTTTTTATGGCCTTTCTTTTTTTTATAATCCTCACTTGGGACAATGCTCTAGAAAATGATGATCATCACACTTCTATTTATTTACAACTCAATGATTACAACTCGATACTAGAACAAAGATGACTCTATATGAATGCCTCCGGCGGTGTACCGGGATATGCAATGGACCAAGAGTGACATGTATGAAAGAATTATGAACGGTGGCTTTGCCACAAATACTATGTCAACTACATGACCATGCTAAGCAATATGACAATGATGAATGTGTCATGATGAACAGAATGATGGAAAGTTGCATGGCAATATATCTCGGAATGGCTATGGAAATGCCATAATAGGTAGGTATGGTGGCAGTTTTGAGGAAGATATAAGGAGGTTTATGTGTGAAAGAGCGTATCATATCACGGGGTTTGGATGCACCGGCAAAGTTTGCGCCAACTCTCAATGTGAGAAAGGGTAATGCACGGTACCGAAGAGGCTAGCAAGGATGGAAGGGTGAAAGTGCGTATAATCCATGGACTCAACATTAGTCATAAAGAACTCACATACTTATTGCAAAAATCTACAAGTCGTCAAAAACCTCGGTACTACGCGCATGCTCCTAGGGGGATAGATTGGTAGGAAAAGACCATCGCTCGTCCCCGACCGCCACTCATAAGGAAGACAATCAAATAACACCTCATGTTTCAAATTTGTTGCATAACGTTTACCATACGTGCATGCTACGGGACTTGCAAACCTCAACACAAGTATTTCTCAATTTCACAACTACTCAACTAGCACGACTTTGATATTATTACCTCCATATCTCAAAACAATCATCTAGCATCAAACTTCTCTTCGTATTCAACACACTCATAAGAAAGTTTTATTATTAATCTTGCATACCAAGCATATTAGGATTTTAAGCAAATTACCATGCTATTAAGACTCTCAAAATAATCTAAGTGAAGCATGAGAGATCAATAGTTTCTATAAAACAAATCCACCACCATGCTCTAAAAGATATAAGTGAAGCACTAGAGCAAAATTATATAACTCAAAAGATATAAGCGAAGCGCATAGAGTATTCTAACAAATTCCAAATAATGTATGGCTCTCTCAAAAGGTGTGTACAGCAAGGATGATTGTGGTAAACTAATAAGCAAAGGCTCAAATCATACAAGACGCTCCAAGCAAAACACATATCATGTGGTAAATAAAAATATAGCTCCAAGTAAAGTTACCGATAGAAGTAGATGAAAGAGGGGATGCCTTCCGGGGCATCCCCAAGCTTTGGCTTTTAGGTGTCCTTAGATCATCTTGGGGGTGCCATGGGCATCCCCAAGCTTAGTCTCTTTCCACTCCTTGTTCCATAATCCATCAAATCTTTACCCAAAACTTGAAAACTTCACAACACAAAACTTAAAGTAGAAAAACTCGTGAGCTCCGTTAGCGAAAGAAAACAAAAGACCACTTCAAGGTACTATAATGAACTCATTCTTTATTTATATGGGTGTTAGACCTACTGTATTCCAACTTCTGTATGGTTCATAAACTATTTTACTAGCCATAGATTCATCAAAATAAGCAAACAACACACGAAAAACAGAATCTGTCAAAAACAGAACAGTCTGTAGTAATCTGTAGCTAGCGCAAGATCTAGAACCCCAAAAATTCTAAAATAAATTGACGGACGTGAGGAATTTATCTATTAATCATCTTCAGAAATAATTAACAAAATAGAACTTTTCAAATAAAAATGACAGCAGTTCTCGTGAGCGCTAAAGTTTCTGTTTTTTATAGCAAGTTCAACAAGACTTTCCCCATGTCATCCCAACGGTTCTACTTGGCACAAACACTAATTAAACACAAAAAACACAACCAAAACAGAGGCTAGATAATTTATTTATTACTAAACAGGAGCAAAAAGCAAGGAATAAAAATGAAATTGGGTTGCCTCCCAACAAGCGCTATCGTTTAACGCCCCTAGCTAGGCATAACAAGCAAGAATAGATCTAGGTATTGCCATAATAGTAAGATAG
This sequence comes from Triticum urartu, assembly GCF_003073215.2. NCBI lineage: Eukaryota > Viridiplantae > Streptophyta > Magnoliopsida > Poales > Poaceae > Triticum > Triticum urartu. The sequence continues at coordinate 535,261,620 of NC_053025.1, read as the reverse complement.
ATTATTAAAACTCATTTCATATTCTCTATGTTCAGCAGCAAGTTTTCTTTGAGGCAAGCAAAAGTAATTTATTACTAAATTTATTGGGACAAAAGTCTCCAAGATCAACCTTGGGAGGTATAGGTTCCTCCTTCGGTCCTTCATATTGCACAACCAATTCATCATTATAAGCATTCTTTTGACAAAACTTTGTGAGCCTATATTCAAGAGAATATCCCAATTCATTATTTCGCATAGCCAAATCATCATTAAGTTCAGAAATTCTATCAACTAAAACATTGGTAGGCACCCTTTTTCTAAGATTTTCATTGAAAGCAACATAGTCTAGAGATTGAAAACGCATTATTTCTTCTTGATCAAAGAGGACGGCCTCTATGGGAGGAAGACAAGCGTCCACCCTATAATGCGCAAAGATTTCTTTGGCCTCTTTTATTATGAATCGAAACTCATGATCCAAAAAGATAGTAACGGCACGCTTAACAGAAGAATGCTCAATATTAGAAAATTCTAGGAAAATCCTTTGTATGGAAGGATGCATGTGCATGAATTGCCTTTCAAGTTCAACTATAAGCATGGCAATAGCGTCCGCAAGACTACTAGTTCTATGAAGGATAGAACTACCCATAGAGGGTAAAGCACTGGCACAAGTAAAGAAATCTTGAATAACTCCTTTTCCAATAATATTACCACTACCAACACGGAATCTTTTTATATGTGAGATAGTGGGTTATTTAGTAGGAGCATCAAAATTATTATCGACAATAGTATCCCCAATTTCAGACATAGAGGCAGAAGGTAAAGAACTAGCCATAACGACAAGCAAGCAAACTAACACACAAGCAAACAAAAAGCAAGCGGGCAAAAAGAGGCAAATAGAGGGAGGATAGAGAGAGAGAGGGCAAATAAAACGGCAAGGGTGAAGTGGGGGAGAGGAAAACGAGAGGCAAATGGCAAATAATGTAATGTGGGAGATAAGGGTAAGTGATGGGTACTAGGTATGTTGACTTTTGCGTAGACCTCCCCGGCAACGGCGCCATAAATCCTTCTTGCTACCTCTTTTAACCTTGCGTTGGTTTTCCCCGAAGAGGAAGGGATGATGCATCAAAGTAGTGTAAATATTTCCCTCAGTTTTTGAGAACCAAGGTATCAATCCAGTAGGAGGCCACGCGCGAGTCCCTCGCACCTGCACAAAACAAATAAATCCTCGCAACCAACGCAAATAGGGGTTGTCAATACCAATAGGGCCACTTACGAGAGTGAGATCTGATAGATATGATAAGATAATATTTTTGGTATTTTTATGATAAAGATGCAAAGTAAAATAAAGGCGAAGTAAATAGCAAAGTAAGTAACTAAGTAGTAGGAGATTGATATGATAAAGATAGACCTGGGGGCCATAGGTTTCACTAGTGGCTTCTCTCCAGAGCATAAGTATTCTACGGTGGGTGAATAAATTACTGTTCAGCAATTGACAGAATTGAGCATAGTTATTAAAATATCTAGGTATGATCATGTATATAGGCATCACGTCCGAGACAAGTAGACCGACTCCTGCCTGCATCTACTACTATTACTCCACTCATCGACCGCTATCCAGCATGCATCGGGAGTATTAAGTTAAAAACAGAGTAACGCCTTAAGCAAGATGACATGATGTAGAGGGATAGACGTATTACCTACAACCACCATCTCCTCTAGGAGGACCTGCATGCAGAGGAGCAGATCGCCACGGAGCGGGCAGAGCAGGAGGCGCTGCTCGACTCGTACCGCTCCGCCCACGAGGGCCGCCTCGAGCGCTAGCCGTACCGCATGCGGGTGGCGGAGGGTGTGGCTGTCGATGTCAAAACCGGCGGATCTCGGGTAGGGGGTCCCGAACTGTGCGTCTAAGGTCAATAGTAATAGGAGACAAGGGACACGATGTTTACGCAGGTTCGGGCCCTCTTGATGGAGGTAAAACCCTATGTCCTGCATATTGTTTATATTGATGGAGTATCAAGTACAGAGTTGATCTACCTCGAGATCATATGTTGTGGTCTAAAACCTAAGGGTATGATGAATAATATCATAATCATCTATTGACTAGCCTGGCCTCGGCTTATATAACATACCAGAGGCCTAGGACAACAAGAGTCCTAGTCTAATACATCGGTGGAGAGGAGTCCTTGTCTTGATCACCAAGTCATGTGGAATCTTCCTCGTATATGTCTTCGGTTGTCCGAACTGGCCCATGAGTAAACGGCCATGGGGGTCCACGGCCCAATCCAACTGATTGGGAGACGATGTGGTGAGTACCCCCTAGTCCAGGACACCGTCAGTAGCCCCCTGAACCGGTCTTCAAGTTGGGGACGCTCCTCGATTCTTCCGAACTGTTCTTCGTCTTCGGCCGTCGGTCTTGAAAACTAGTTCAACAAATCTTCCCATCTTCTATCTTGAGGATTGCCGAGCTAAATCTGAAGAGCTCACATGTCGAGTATCTGAGGAGCCCTTTAACTGTCCGGCCTTTATCAATGCCTCGTTATTTTTATGCCACACATCGGGCTTGAAGTTGTTCCTGGGCGGTAGTGTCCTCTTGCGTCTGAGCTCCAACGCCGGACTATATTTGAGGTATCTTTTGTAGACGATCACCAACACCGGACCGCTTCCGAGCTCCAATGCCGGAATGTATCTGAGCTCCAACGCCGGACTATGTCCAACCTCCAACGCCGGACTATATGCGAGGTGTCATAGATCAACTTGGTTCAAAAAAGTTAAAGGAGTTTAGCCGAGCCCAATCTCCTTTTAGTAATAGATCTTTTTGATATGTCTCAGTCTCAGCGGCCCTCTATGGAGCCAGCCACTGGCGCCCGAGCTTTATGTCGGACTGCTTCCGAGGTGGTGACTGTGGGCCGATTTTTGTCAATATTTTTTATTGGTGCAATTTATTATCTGCCGATATATATAGCTAGAAGCCCTCAAGGTGTGTATCGGTCTAAAACCCGAGATGCACCTAAAGGATGACATAAGACCGCTGATCCCAGTAGCCGCTGAGACTCAGGTTGATTTGCAAAATCGGCCTGAGGATCAACTCCTAGCTCGGCAGAATACTTCGGGACACAAAAAGCGGTGTGCAAAGTCCTCGAGACACAGGTTGGATGCGGTCGACCAACCTGAGGATCATAATCTCCTCGAAAACTATATTGCACTTAAATTTTCTACACTGGATTGCAAGTGCAGTAGCCCCCGAGACACTGGTCGGGTGGCAACACCAGATCAAGGGATCAATGTGCCCCTTTAATATTAGTAAATGATAAGACCGAAGCCCAGTAGCCCTCGAGCCTTAATGCGGGCACGGGTGGCCGAATTAAGGATCGATATCCAGAGTAAAATCACAAATTATGTGTAATGATTCTATGTATCCAAGTACTTTACATCATTAATGCTCGGATCCGCATTGTACAAAACTTTGTTGACCGACCATTGGCTTCCACCTCCTCGGCCAGTAGCCGAGGAGTGTTTGTCCTACTTTATAAAGCCGTTATAAGGGCAAAGATTTATGGAAAACAAAGCAATCCGGCCATACGGTTTTATAAACAAAGGTACGCGGAGAGATATGTTATATTACTTAATGTAAGAAACATCTTCCAAGGAAAATAGTCCCGCTATCGGTTCCTTTCTTTGGGTCGTCATGCGTATCATGATCATGAAACCTCACCTCCGATAAATGTGGCAAGAAAATATTGAGGATTTAGTTCGGGGAAAGTTCCCAAACTCTATGGTATTAATGAACCAATTTTTTTACTTCCGTCATTGCCGATCAATGTGATCCTTTAAGATCGCTAGCTTTCGGCTTCACCCAGTCTGAGGTACTAACTCGGATGACCCGGTAGTAACAATCACAGTGGTGCTCTCTTTACCGCCTAGCCGAACAATCGGGAACGTAGCGGTAAGCACAGGAGCCAGGCAACCCAGCTTGGCAAAAATCTTAAGTCAAATTGATGCATATTTATGGCTTTATAACGATGATTACGGACAGAAGCCCTTGTATATTAAATACAAATGACGATGATATGTTTATTTTGACTCGTTGCGACCGTTTATCAGTTGAAAGTGCCCATCGTCGGCTTCTACCCCTTTGTAGATACTACGCAGGGTGTCTCCACAATAACAAGACAACCCTTAGCCGACGTCTTGGTGCTCAAAGGCGGTTGTGTTAGCGGAAACGAGGCAATCAGATATGCAGGCTTTATAACTTTCACTTTGGGAGCTGGAAGCACAATCGCACTGGTTCTCCCTTAGCACACCTAGCCGAACAAAGCGGAACGTAGGGGGCATGCACAGGAGCCGGGCAACCCAACTATTTGACCAAAGACACAATTTAAAACCGATGCATATATAGCAATATCCGAGAATGTTTTTGCCGAATCTTTAAAGGTGTCCGGCGTTGCACTGCGAGACTTATGCTGAAAATACACAAATAGTTTAAAAGTGCCATAAGCTTGGAAAACCAAAAAACGTCAGTAAAATCTTGACGTCCGAACAAGATCAACTGTTCGGTGCTTAACTGAAAATTGGAAAAAAGAAAAAATGTGCTTCTGCCATGCTTTAACATGACACACCCGATCTCAACACTTCAAGCGGGCCAGCCTATGTCTTTGAGCTCCTTATCCCAAAGGCGGAGTACTTCTTCGAGGCCAGTTTAGCGAACTAAACTCGAGCGGCTTTTTAGAGAGAAGACAGGCTATCCGGCTATTGACCATACACTCAAGTCGAAAAAGGAGCGGTAGAAAAAGACTTTGCAATGACCAAGAAGAAAATACATTTACTATAAAATAGCTCATATAAATTTTAAGAGCCCCCAAGTGACTTGGGTAAAAGAATTTTATGTATAATGATTGTATGTACCGATGTACTTATATCATATTTGTGTTCACCCGAACTTTAAACGTGTCTTAACTGACCGTCGGCTTCTCCCTCTTCGGTCAAGGACCGAAAAGTGTCATGTACTCCACCTGTTGAAAGTATCGACGGTGTTTCCGATAACCAGGCAATAAGGCTGTAACAGACAAAGCGCGCTCAGGGAACTTATGCTATATTACTGACAAAGTGTCAGAAGCATCTTCGAAGAAAATAGTACCTCCACCGATACCTTTCTTCGATAGCTCATTGTTACTATGAGACTTGTGCAATAGATTTTTTGTACTCATGAGTTCCGTTGTGTGCCGACCATTATCGAAAACAATAAGAGTGCTAGCTTTCGGCTTCACCCAGTCTGAGGTACTAACTCGGATGACCCGGTAGTAACAATCGCAGAGGTGCTCCCTTTACCACCTAGCCGAACAATCGGGAATGTAGGGGTAAGCACAGGAGCCAGGCAACCTAGCTTGCGAAACACTTAAGTCAACATGGTGCATATTGTGGCGTAATACACGAACAAGGACCGAAGCCGTACAAGTATAATCATATGCAAGAGGAAAGGCTTCGTAAAGAAAGCCCCCAAGTAAATTGGGTATTTGAATTTGCTTGCAACAAACAAGGTTTTGACAAAGAAAGTTTTTCGCAAATGACTTTTTGTCAAAAAAGCATCATGCTTGGTTGAACCGAACGAAATATAAAAGTAAAGGTTTTTAAGCATGGAAGCGACTTAGATGGTTAATGTGCTCGGTGTTGATGCACGGCCCGAGCTTACGGCGGGACAAGGTCCCAGCCCCCAAGCCGGTCCCGAGGTGGCGGAGCGAAGAGCTCGGCACTCCAAAGTGGCAGCATAGCACGGCCAATGCAGGCCGGCAGTGTGACGCCGAAGTCCCCGACGTGGCTTAATGAAGTAATGACAAAGCCCTCGGTCCAGCCGAGGTGACGTGGTACGTCGGTACGCTGAGGTGACAGCGCTGCCCGACCCGGATCATTTACATGTGCACAGAAAATAGTTCAAGTCGGAGATAATAGGAATAATAAAAAATTGTTGCATAATTAATAATTTACGCAAAGTGAGTAATAAAATAAAGATGGCCCGTGTCCCGAACACTCGATGAGGTACATCTCTGTCAGCGATGCCGAAGTCCCCGAGGCAACTGAACATGTCGGTATGGCGATTCGACCAACATGGTGATCACGCGAGCCGATTGAGACAACGACGTCGGCTTGCCCAAATGACTGCGTGACGCAATTGAAGTCGATCACCTACACACATAAAATAGTGCGGGCCAAAAAGGATAATTGCTTTTCGCAAAAATAATTTATTGAAAGAGATGTGGCCTGGCGCCGAAGTCATGTCGATGCAGGGCGTCGGCGTGACGCGGTGAAGGCGTGGCCAAGCCGGAGTTTAAACCGTCGGATCAAGCTGAAATTTTGAGAGGTGGTAGACATGGGAATTCCGCAGCAGATGAACGGTTGGATCTTCCAAAGGACCTCCTAGCTGGGCTTTGGAGACCACGCCCTAAACTCGTCCAGATTCCCGTCCAGATTTGACAGGCCCCCGGTATATCGTAGATTGCCGAAGATTCCTCCATCGGAACACGACGAAATTTTGCATGGCTGTTGTAGACTTAATTCCGCACAATTCTACTGACGCAATCGTCAAACCGACGCTCGAGGAGGCAGTGACGCCGGATACAAGTTCGCTGTCTAGAAACGCAGCACAGCCACCCAAGGGCAATGTTGACGCTGAGCCCCCGAGCTCCATGCATGATTACTCTATGATCATGATAGAGATCGGAGTTGATGTTGATGAAGGACCCCGTCCGAACATGACGATTGGAGATGGAGTATGGTCCTTGGTCGAGCCAAGGTGACCAGTCGAGCCGGCGACGAAGATGTCGGCGTTGTAGTTAATCTGCGGGCGAGCCATTGATCCTTTGCTGATCACACAGCGGAACTCTCAATGAAAGCACCAATATCGGTGTCAAAACCGGTGGATCTCGGGTAGGGGGTACCGAACTGTATGTCTAAAGTCGATGGTAACAGGAGACAAGGGGCACGATATTTACCAAGGTTCGGGCCCTCTTGATGGAGGTAAAACCCTACGTCCTGCTTCTTGTTTATATTGATGGAGTATCAAGGACAGAGTTGGTCTACCTCGAGATCATATGTTGTGGTCTAAAACCTAAGGGTATGTTGAATAATATCATAATCATCTATTGACTAGCCTGGCCTCGGCTTATATAACGTACCAGAGGCCTAGGATAACAAGAGTCCTAGTCGAATACGTCGGTGGAGAGGAGTCCTTGTCTTGATCACTAAGTCTTGTGGAATCTTCCTCGTATATGTCTTTGGCTGTCCGAACTGGCCCATGAGTAAATGGCCATGGGATCCTCGGCCCAATCCAACTGATCGGGAGACGATGTGGTGAGTACCCCCTAGTCCAGGACACCGTCAACGGACGCCTACAAAGAGGGTGATGAAGCGGGCGAGATGCTGTTTGGCGAGACCGAGGATGAGGCAGAGGACAATGCCGGCTTTGATGAGTCCCCGATCCACTGGCGTCGACAAGGCCCTGCTCCACAAAGGCCCCATGGCGCCAACAACGAGGCAGAGAACACCGGAGGCTCCGCCAAGGCCCCGCCCCGCCGACACCGAGGTAGAGGACCTCGCCGGCTTCAGCAAGGCCCTACTCCGTCGAGGCCCCGCCCCGCCAACAACGAGGCAGAGGACACCACCGGCTCAGCCGAGGCCCCACCCTACCGGCAATGAGGGGGAGGATTTCCCCCGCTTCCCCGAGGCGCCGCCCCACCGGCAACGAGAAAGAGGACATCACCGGCTCCGTCGAGGCCCCGCCCCGCCGCCAACGAGGACGCACCACACAGAATACGAGGAAGAGTAGAACACGGTAGGTCGCCGCCGCTCGGGTCCAAGTAAGGCCGCCGCTGCTACCCTCCGGTTGAAGCCAAGCTAGGCGGGTTGACCATTGACGGCCGATTAGCTTCTTGGTGGTGGCGTGGAGTCGGAGAGCTATGTTGGAGAAGGACGCTGCTTCAGTTACTTAACTGCCGGTGCAGTATGGTCACTGACACGTGGGGCCAACAGGCATCTGGGCCACATGTCAGTTACGCAACTGCACCTGCAGTTAAGTCACTGAAGCTCAGTCCGCTGGAGAATAAGCTTATGTTCAGCTCAGCCGGACACAGGTGGGTAGATTCGGTTAATTAATTATACATCAAGCGCACCCCTTTTTAGTTGAAGAATGTATGAAATGTAATGAAATCTGGCATGTTTATATGAAATCCGACCTTGTATGAATGAATTTAGTTTGATTAGTTCGAATTCTTGTATCACTACCATTGGATGAACATGCAAAACAATACGTACTAGGATTATTCCCAGGGTGATCACCTCGTTTGCAGTAGTTTCACATGTACTCCATCCGGTCCTTTTTAGTCTGTATACAAGTTTTGTCTGCAGTCAAAGTATCTCTACTTTGACCACTCTTTTAGAAAAAAGTATGAACATTCACAATGTAAATCAACTGACTTGAAAGAAATCTAATATGCGAAGTAAAAAAGGAATAGAGGGAGTACAAAGAGTTTGAGCTGCTTTTTAGCATTCTTGTACATTGCAATCAAACACACAAGTATGGCAATTCATAGAGAACATTCAAAACAATCGATGATTATGCATATCAGCGATTCACATGTCAGAGCCAATATTTACTTCACAACTAAACAATAAATAAAAATCGATCGATGCTGCTGACAACAAAGGGCGTCTCATTCAAAAATATCAAACGCATGCGTTCTTGCTAACATTAATGAGAAAAATTTGACAAGGTTGTCCCATTCCAGAATGTCAAATGCATGTTGTTTTGCGTACATCAATGAGCAAACTTTGACAAGGTTTTCCCATTCCAAAATATCAAATGCCTACGATTGTGATCTGGGCAGGGTTTGGCATCAGTTCGGACATTGACATGGCACCTCGTGCTAAATAAACCAGCTGTCCTTTTTGTGTAGTTCCGCCAAAATCAACCAAATTCGGGTGTAGCTTGTATGATTTCGCCTTTATATGTTGCAAAGCCTTGAACATATCGGTACCTCCTTTCTTGTGGTGGAAATGAATGATTCGATGTATTCATGAACATATTGTGCAGTTCTCATTAAAATCAAGCTGAGCACCCCTGGTTGCACAAATTCAAAATAAGAGATTAGTATAAAGCAAACTGTACTATGAATTGACAGTTTAAACAGACACCAACATGGTCCATGTAGAGCACACTTTAAAAAATGTAACTCAACAGAAAGAATCCTAGAACAATATTGTACTTGCGCATCACATCAAAAAATATGGAGATCCGTTAGTCCTTCCGAGATGAAGTTAGTTTGGTATTGTGGGGAGTAATGTAACCATCCTTCAACTGCTCCTTCTGATAAGAAGATAGACAGGGCTTCTTCATCCTGGCATAATCGGAACTAGTCACTTCACATACTCGATATTCTTCTTCAGAGGAGGATGATCCTATTATGCAAAGACAAGTGAACAACTAAATGCTAGCATCCCTGTTTGCTTGAAAAAAGGAAAGGAAATATTTAAAACAACACAGATGAAGCACTTCTGAAGGACAGTACCACTTTCTCATGATAGTATCTAAACAGTAGCACAACACCAATAGAGATAACAAAGCTCAATCATATGGATGAAATCCGTGGGGAGTAACAACCTTTGTCAGGAGGCTTATTATGTAGAGCATACAGATCAAGCACTCCTCCGGAACCATCTGTTGTTATCTGTAGTGGTTGCCATGCTTGCTATATACTCCTCGATTAGTTTAATGTTTCCAACATCTTCTTGTGCAGTTCCACTAAAATATATGGTACCTTCAAAGAAGATCCCTATTTGCACAAGTAGAGATAATTACATATTACATTAAGAGTGGCATCAAATCAGTGGCAAAACAATTGCTTGTTCCAGCCATAGCAATAAATTAAGATGCAAAACTATATCATTACTTGTGTCATCACAGTTCTAGTGCTTCATTATAGCACCGGGAGTTGATTTTTGTTTTTCTTCCGCTTGTTCTTCCCCCTTCATCAACTGGTTCAATAACAGACAAGCTTCGCCTTCAATGTAAGATTTGGCATGTCAATTAGGGAGCACAAGTATAGCACTAAATAACGACATTAATTTTCTGATGAAAGTGGCAAAATACAGGCCAAAAGTTGTGCAATATCCTTATCTTACCTCAATGGGATATTACGGTGCACATACAGATTGGATGTCTTGTCCCCATTTGTGCATTTCGCTAAAATCAAGCAACATTACCGTACAAGTAGCACAACATATGAAAGCACACTGCACAGTCATGTGAAAGAAGGCTAGTACTGACATCTCATGACGTGGAATTCAAACAACTCACAAGAAGAAGAACTGAACCAAATTTGCCAACACGGATAGGAAGTAAGATCTCCTCTTGTGCAGTTCCACTAAGATCAAGCAATGAAGCAACGATGTCGGTGTGACATTTTGGTTGAACTACACAAAACACTCTTAAAACAAAAGTTTTTGTGCAATGCAACAAAAGGTCACAATAGCAACGAGGTGAAGTAGATAACCCTATTTACACAGAGGTGCAAAGGAAACAACAAGTGGTCAATAACGGTGGATGACACAGAAGCCAACAAAAAGAAGCATCTAACTAATCTAATTGGGAAATAAAGCAAGACAGTAGCATTTCCCAAATGGTGGCGTTGATTCGTATTAAGAGAGATTATGTTAACAATAAAATTCGGTAAACATGTAATTTGCTTTTAACTGTGGCATTGCATCAATTTTCCAGCGAGATTATTAGAGGGTGTTTGTTTACAGGGAATTTTTGGTGTAGGGACTAAAAAAGTCCCTTTCAGTTCCATCTAAACCAAACATGAGGGACTTTTAGGAACTAAAAGTGGGCATTTGGGACTAAAGAAAGAAGACCCCGAGGGAGAGTCTTTTTGGGACTTTTTCCAACAGTTGCCCCTGCCCCGCATCGCACCTTATCCCTATTAGTTTATTACTAGGGGTAACATGGACTTTTAGCATGTCATTTAATAACCCCTAGTCCATGTATAGTCCTTGGAACCAAGCAGGTAGGTTCTAGGAACCTTTTAGTTGGGACTAAAAAAGTACTAGGACTTTTTAACCAGACAGGGCCTTAGATTAACAACAGCTAAAGAGTTGCACGGGGCAATGGACTCACCATCACCATGTGCATCTACCGATATATGAAGGGGTGATGCAGTCTGTTGCAACAAAAAACAAACAACCAAGGAGCATATTTGTGTTGGTCCCAGTTTTGCTATCTTTAGACACCTTTCCCTATCTGAGCGCAAAAAATCTAGTCCTACTGAAACTCTACAACCGTGTCCCCCAAAACAAAAAGATCAGTTCGTTACAGATGTGCGTACTGCGTTTGTCATTGTTTTGCCTTTTTGACCAACGTAGTTGCTGGATAGCCAGTTTGTACTAGTACTTTCCCCCTTCCTATCCTCTTTTAACCACGTCCTAGATTCATGCTACAATGCCCCCACTACTTTCCCCCATCCTTTCCTCTTTGAACCACGTCCTAGATTCATGCTATACAACTTTCCCCACTACTTTCCCCCCTTCCTTTCCTTTTTGAACCACGTCCTAGATTCATGCGATACAACTTTCCCCACTACTCCCCCCATTCCTTTCCTCTTTGAAACACGTCCTAGATTCATGCTATACAACTTTCACCACTACTTTCCTGTTTGATCCAACACCAAGATTCAAGTGCAGAAGCAGAAAAAGCCCACATGCAGCTAGAGCAATGCATGTAGAATTAATTAAAATATACCTTAAGGTTCTTGGGGTGTGGTTCGGTGGGCGACCGGAGGCCGTTTTGCCCACACTATGTACGTCGGCGAGGAAGAAGGGGTCAGAGGCCCTCCCGCGCCGCCACTGGGTGAAAGAGAACAACTGCGCCGGTAGTGGATTCCCTCCCTCGCCGACGGCGACAGCGTTAAGCCTCCTTCCATTCCCGGTAGACAGATCCTGCCGGCTCTTTGACCAGCAATGAGGGGAGAGAGAGGCCAACAAAGTCTTGTTTAGATCTGGAGAGGGTGAGAGAGTGTGAAGAGAGCAACTACAAGCGCTGAGGCTCGAACGTGTATATATTTAGTGGAGAGAGAGTGTGAAGAATGCAACCCTAGAAAACAAGAAAGAAATCGAACAAAAATAAAAGTATGCTCAAGTTTGGTTATCGAACCCGAGACCTCTAGTTTGATGAGCGAACAGGCTAACCAGCTACACCACCCTCACGTTATGTTTAACGAGAGGAAAGTAGCCTTCTATACATCCCTACATTCATGTGACAAGCATGCCATGTTTTTTTGCGTGGGAGTCATTGGGATTTAAATCATAATCGTGTCATGTGGCTTTGGTGGTAAGGTATTTTGGGATTTAAAGCAGTGTTGGTAGTACAGAGATAATGCAACCTTAGTCACCTTACCTCTCTCCAGGTAGTACGTTGGGTCCCACCAGTCAGAGGGTGAAACAATCAAATTAATAAGAAAAATGTTAGTACGAGAAATATGAATTAATATAATTTTTTGTGACATGCGTGAACATTTTGTTATTTCAATCTATGGTCAAAATTTGACAAGAAATACAATGGGGACCAATGAACTAGGACGGAGGTAGTACGCGAAGTTTGTCGTCGGAAGCGAGCCGATCTGGCTCTCCTGAGCTAGCAAGGTTTTTATAGCCCACCCAAGCTAGCTGGCCCACAAAAGCTAACTTATTTTAATAGTTCCAAAGGCCTAACCTTTCCCGGCTAGGCTATAAACTATTTTTGCTAAGGATCCAAACGCTCCCTAAGTAACTCGCACGATATTCCTATTCTATGAACCTGTGTGTGCGTGTGCGTGTGTGTGTGTGTGTGTGTTTAATAGCATGTGTGTGTTAGAGAAAGCGACACATCAACCTACTCCTACAGAGAGATGGTGTGTAGTGTACGATTTAGCCGCGAGAGTCGGTGCATCCTCTCGTTTCCGGGTGTCCGGTCGGGACAGGCGGACCGCTGCCACGCGCTCTCCTGACCAGCCTGGCCCACCCAAAGCCCCTCCATCGCCCGCGTGCGCTTCCCGCCCGAAACGGTCAGCGCCACTCCAAAGAATCGGTGCCGCATTCATGCTTGGGCAGAGCGGACGCGACCTCTCACTGGCGCCTGCGTTGAATAGAGAAGCAGATTCAAGAGTGATGGCTGCTTCGTCCGTCCAACATACTGCTGGGTCTATGTGATTTGATGGCTCATTGGTCATTATTACTGAGGTGGTAGGACTGCTAGATGTCCCACGCTTTCGGCGAAAGGAGGTACTACTAGATTACAATTTTCTCCATTCTTACGGCGGAGGAGTGCGAGAGCAGTGAAAACACGCAGGCTTAGTGATTACATGGGCCACCTCACATTATCACCATATTTTCTGGACACCATGCGACACCTAACTCTTTACATTGTACTCCCTCTGTTCCTAAATACTATAAGTCTTTTTAGACATTTGAAATGAAATACAACATACGGATGTATGTAGACATATTTTAGAGTGTAGATTCACTCATTTTACTTCGTATGTAGTCACTTGTTGGAATCTCTAGAAAGACTTATATTTGGGAACGGAGGGAGTACTAGTATAGTACGTACTGCAATTTATTAGCGAGAGATTTTTGTACAATGCTATGAAGCTTCCAGCTTCAACCTTTCTCTATGTTTGACCGAGGAAGCAGCCATCATTTCACTCCTCGTTGAATATCCATCCGCTGCTACCTCCGCGAATAAATAAAAATCCGCTTCTACCTCCGTAGCATGGTTAATAATATATCCATGTCAATCACGATGTGGAAATATCATTCACTGATACAATAAGGCTGGATCTAAGGCTGGTGATTTTTTTTACGTTGTCTCTTCCTCTTTTTGTCTCATTTACTCATTTTACATAGGAGCACATGTAGAGGATGGCTATTCCTTTCGATGGGACTTCTTCATGGGGTTTAAGACTAAGGCTGGTCATAGTGGGGAGTAACTTAGACTAGTAACATGCTCTTTTTACTAGTCCATGTTACTACCTTCATAATGGGTGCTTAGATATAGATGGTAACGTACAAACCTTCATTAATTGAGACATAGACTCATTTTACCTCAGGGTGTGTTATGTTATAGTAACATATTATGTTACCACAAGCATCTCTTCCCTCATTAACTCCATGCCACATAAGAAAATTTGTCTCGGGATGTGTCATGTTACTACATAAGTTACTCCCACTATGAGTAGCCTAAGCAGCTCCGAATTATGCCCGCTGCCCACCACTCTGAATCGTGCCATCTGTGATAGGAAGTAGTCCCATTGCAACAATGAGGTCCACTAGGTCTAGCATGTCCTGTAAGAAGAGACTGTCATGCAAAACATACATATTGTTGCCTTCTTCCTCGTACAGTACGTACCACTGGTAAGTACTACTAGTACTACTACTACTACTCTATAACATCTCAAAATTCTAAATTTTGGAATGTTATAATAAATAGATAGATTTGATTGATTGTTTGATTGATTGTCTGAAAGTGAGTGAATTCGAAACTTTTGAAAGTTAAATGAGAGGGAATAAAAGGACTTTCCCAAACTTTCATATTTGCTTTCTGATCTCCATGAATTCAAATTCTTTTCAACACAAAACCCTAGAGAGAAGATGACATGACTTCTTCCATTTAAAATGAAAAGGGTGTTTGAAAAATATTTGAATTCCATTGGGAAATATTTTTCCAATTCAGAAACTTTATGCAACTCAATGATTTTCATGAGAGAAGATAAAATGACTTCTTCAAATTATGAAATATGAGTTGGGAGTTTCAAAGGATCAATTTCAAGTCCTTTTGGAATTAATTTTCAATTTGGATTTATTTGAGTTTTATTCAAATTATTTTTCTCCAAAAATAAAATATATGGAAAATAGGGTAACATGATTCCCTACATTATAAAATTGGAGAAAAATTAATTTGAAATCATTTTGGTATTTTTTAAAATGATTTTAGTTGGATTTTAATAGACCAGTAGCACTCTTTGATTTATCTGAATTTGTGTGGATTTTATTTGAAGTTATAAAAATGTTCATGTCGTAGAAAATCTTTTTCTGAAAATTTTGATATATAATATGCCTATATTATATTTTTATTTATTTTGCTTTTATCATTTTATTTGTTTGGAAAATAATGTTAAAAAAAAGAACTTCCCTCGCCGACTGGGCCGGCCCAGCCCAGCGCCAGGCCACGGCCCAGCTCCTCCTTCCCCAAGGCCGCCGCCCCTTCTTATAAATCCGCCGCCGCCCTCTCTCTCCTGCAGCCGCCGCCTGCCCTCCCGCATCCCGAGCCGCCGCCGCCGCAAATCGCCGCCGCGCCGCCGCTAGCTGCTGCCTCCGCGCCGCTGCTCTACCGCGTCGCCGACCGCCGCCCGTGCCGCCTCAGCCGTGCGCCTCGCCATCTCCCCGACGACTGGAGCCGCCCGCCGGAGCCCCGTGCCGCCTCGCCGGAGCTCGCCGGTCCGATCTGCCGCTGCCGCCGACCACTGCCGGTTTTCGGCGAAAAACCGATCGAACCGGTATAACCGCCGCCCGGTTTTCTCGGTTTTCCTTTTAGTTCGGTTTTCTGAAAAAAAAACCCTAGGTTTGTTTTTTTTGGTTTATCACTTAACGAACGTTTTCTGTTTAGTTAGTTTAGTGAATGTTTTCTTTCTGTAGATCTGTTTAGCGAACGTTCGTTCGATCGGATTTTTCTTTTTCTTTTTAATTTCGGCCAGGGACCTATTTGTGAATACTTTATTTACAGAATAGTCCCTGCTCTTCAAACAAGCATAACTTTTACACCGTTTGTCCAAATCCAACGAAACCAACGCCCACTTCTTCGTTATGATCTCCTCTATCCAATAATCAAACTCAAACATGTTTTTGAAAAGTTTAAAATTTGAATTAGACCAGATTTGAATTCAAACTTTGTTTGATCATAACTTGAGTTTCGTAGCTCTGTTTGAGTTGATTCTTTTTGCAAATCGAAGCTCTTGACCTAAACATTCTAATAAGGCCAAATTCACATAATTTTGGTACTGTTAGAAATTGTTTTATGTTGCAAGAGTTATTTGCTTGGTTTTGATGTTTCTGAATCGTCTTCTTCGTTCTTTCTGATCTTTTGAGTGATTGCTTATGTGTGGTTACTATTGCTTGCTTACGATAGATTGACCGGAGTGTGACGAGTAGAGCTATCAAGAGTTTTGAGTGCGAATCATCTTCATCAACATTGCAGGCAAGTTCACACTTTGATCATACCTCTTTCATACCCAGTTTTATTGCATTAGATCAAACCTCAAACATTGCATGATCAGGATCTAATTAAATTGTGGGTATTGGGAAGTAGTTGATGAGGTAGGAACCTATTGCCCTGCATTCAAACCTTGGGAGTTACTTTTACGTTATGCTTATATTGCCATGCTATGCTCGTAGACGTGGTTTGGGTATGAGTGAAATCCATGACAGATGTGAGATTGTTATTTAATGGTTCAACTTAAGGTGGCAACTTGAATACACATCTGGGTGGATTGCTAGGGGCACCCTGGGGATATACTAGTGGACTTGCCCGGACACCTGGGGATATACCAGTGTTGTCCTAGGAGATCCCGGGGATATACCGTGTGATCATCCTACGGTCCGCCACCCAGGCTCAAAGGGATCATGAGATTATTCATACTAGAAACTTCTGTGTGCAGCCACAAGCCATTATGGGCTCTGACATAGTTGATTAAGTCGTGCGAACTCTTACAGGGTAGACTAGCAGATGTAGGGGAAAGTAGGTGTACCGGTCTATCCAACGTAAGAAGCTAGCGCTTCTGAAAGGCTATGTCTCGGTCATCCGTTTCTCAAACACCATGTAGTGCGAGAAAACCAACCGAGGAGATCGAGTCTTGTGGGGGAAAGCGCGCAAACCTCTGCAGAGTGTATAAACTAATCATGATTAGCCGTGTCCCCGGCTATGGACATCTTGAGTATCTAGTTCTTGGATTATCCTGTTGATCTCATCACGTTACTTTAAATGAATATTGTTGGGTTTAATGATGTTACTTAATTGGGATTGAGAATGCTGTCAACCATTCTCAATGTTCAACAACCACCATGATAGTTAAATAAAATTTATTCCTTTGCAGTAGGGAAAAATTAGCTTTACACAAAAACCTTATAACCATAGAGCTTTTCCACCAGCCATATATGCATATAGTGATAGCCATTGTTCATCATTTTCTCTATGGTGTGAATTTGCCAGTACATTCAATGTACTGACCCGTTTCGGGCTGCAACGTCTCATGTTGCAGGTTTCTTACAACGAGTAAGTGATACGTTAGGGTTACGATTTCTACACTCAACTTTGCCGTTGGTGTTGATGGGAATCCACAACCTTGTTACTTCCGCTATTTTGGATTTGAGGTAATAGTATTTACGTTACTTATACATGTGATTTACCTCTGTTATAAATCCTCGAGTACTGTGTGTGTCAGCATACCGATCCAGGGATGACACTTAAGCACAGAGACTTGATCCATTTGGGTCGGGTCGCTACATACTCGTTCTCCTATAAACCTTGTGCATGGCATCTCCAAAATATTAACCTTGCGATTGGCTCTTCGCCTCTTTGGGAAGTCGAGCAATAATGGTACTGCGGTATATATCATTCTGGCTATATGAGACCGAATGAATTGCTGCACGTCCACCACATGGGCGAGGGAGAGTGCGTACTATTACGTGCGTTTCAACAATGACTACATACGGAGCAAAATGAGTGAATCTACACTCTAAAATACATCTATATACATCAGTGTTTGGAGTATGTACTAGTAGTTCATATTGAAATCTACTAAAGGACATATATTTCAAACAATATGATAATCTCTCTAACCAAGCTAGGGACGAGGAGTAAACGGAGGGAGTAGTAAAATTTTCTCCTCGTCCTGCGAGCCACCGCGCGCGTGGGCGAGGGAGCAGGCGTAAGGCGTAGTAAGCAAGCTTCACCTCGTCCTGCGAGCCGCCGTGCCCATGGGCGGGGGAGACAGTGTACTAAGCAAGCTTCTCCTCGTTCTGCGAGTTAATGGGACACATCAAAAGTAATACGCATAGAGCATCCCGAGTGTATAGAGCATTGCCTCTAAGGCAGGCCCACAGGGTTTGCCTCTTTTTTAACATAACGCATCAAGTCGCAGTTTGTTTGTTCACCCGTGGTAGACGATCCTCCATCAAGTGGACAACCAATACACGTGTCAAATTACCACATGGGCTACATTTTCGTACAGAAATGAGCTCTACCATGTACCCGCGCGGGTGTGGTTGGGAAAGAGTCGGGAGTATGTGCGCCATGCGTGCACCTCTTCTCTTCGTGCATGTCCCCCATCTACGTGGGTGTGTGTGAGAGAGATACAAACCTAGACAGATGGCTGATACGTCTATTTTGCATCATGCTTTTATATCGATATTTATTGCATTAGGGGCTGTTATTACACATTATGTCACAATACTTATGCCTACTCTCTCTTATTTTACAAGGTTTACATAAAGAGGAAGAATGCCACCAGTAGGGATTCTGGGTTGGAAAAGGAGAAAATATTAGAGACCTATTCTACACAGCTCCAAAAGTCCTGAAACTTCACAGAAGAAGTTTTCAGAATATATAAAAAATACTGAGTGCAAGAAGTTCACCAGGGGGGCACACCCTGCCCACGAGGGTGGGGGCGCGCCCCCTACCTCGTGCGCCCCCTGGTGTCCCTTCGATGGCCATCTTCTACTATATGGAGTCTTTCGATGAGAAAAAAATCATAAGCCATCTTCTCAGACGAAACTCCGCCACCACGAGGTGGAACCTTGGCGGATCCAATCTAGGTCTCCCGCAGAACTGTTCTGCCGGGGAAACTTCCCTTCGGGAGGGGAAAATCATCGCCATCGTCATCACCAACACTCCTATCATCGGGAGAGGGCAATCTCCATCAACATCTTCACCAGCACCATCTCCTCTCAAAACCCTAGTTCATATCTTGTATCCAATTCTTGTCTCCAAGTCCGAGATTGGTACTAGTAGGTTGCTAGTAGTGTTAATTACTCCTTGTAGTTGATGCTATTTGGTTTATTTGGCGGAAGATCATATGTTCGGATCCTATATGCATATTAATACCCCTTTGATTATGAACATGATTATGCTTTGTGAGTAGTTACGTTTGTTCCTTAGGACATGGGAGAAGTCTTGCTATTAGTAGTCATGTGAATTTGGTATTCGATTGATATTTTGATGAGATGTATGTTGTCTCTCCTCTAGTGGTGTTATGTGAACGTCAACTACATGACACTTCACCATTATTTGGGCCTAGAGGAAGGCATTGGGAAGTAATAAGTATATGATGGGTTGCTAGAGTGACAGAAGCTTAAACCCTAGTTTATGTGTTGCTTCATAAGGGGCTGATTTGGATCCATATGTTTCATGCTATGGTTAGGTTTACCTTAATACTTTTGTTGTAGTTGCGGATGCTTGCAATAGAGGTTAATCATAAGTGGGATGCTTGTTCAAGTAAGGACAGTACCAAAGCACCGGTCCACCCACATACCAAATTATCAAAGTAGCGAACGTGAGTCATATGAACGTGATGAAAACTAGCTTGACGATATTCCCATGTGTCCTCGGGAGCGCTTTTCTCTATATAAGAGTTTGTCCAGGCTTGTCCTTTGCTACAAAAAGGATTGGGCCACCTTGCTGCACTTTATTTACTTTTGTTACTTGTTGCTCGTTACAAATTATCCTATCACAAAACTATCTGTTACCACTTATTTCAGTACTTGCAGAGAATACTTTGCTGGAAACCGCTTATCATTTCCTTCTGCTCCTCGTTGGGTTCGACACTCTTACTTATCTAAAGGACTATGATAGATCCCCTATACTTGTGGGTCATCAAGACTCTTTTCTGGCGCCGTTGCGGGGGAGTGAAGCGCCTTTGGTAGGTGGAATTTGGTAAGGAAAATTTATATAGTGTGCTCAAATTTACTGTTACTTGTTACTATGGAAAGTAATCCTCCGAGGGGCTTGTTCGGGGTATCTTCACCCTGACCAGTAGAGCAAAGAGTTTCTCCTCAACCTACTGAACCTACTGAAAATGAAAATGTTTGCGTTGAAATTCCTTCGGGTATGATAGAAAAACTGCTAGCTAATCCTTTTGCAGGAGACGGAACAACGCATCCTAATGAGCACCTAATATATGTGGATGAAGTTTGTGGATTATTTAAGCTTGCAGGTGTACCCGGAGATGTTATTAAGAAGAAGGTATTACCTTTATCTTTGAAGGACAATGCATTGACATGGTATAGGCTATGTGATGATACGGGGTCATGGAACTACAAACGATTGAAATTGGAATTTCATCAGACGTTTTATCCTATGCATCTTGTTCATCGTGATCGCAATTATGTATATAATTTTTGGCCTCGCGAAGGAGAAAGCATCGCTCAAGCTTGGGGGAGGCTTAAATCAATGTTATATTCATGCCCCAATCACGAGCTCTCAAGAGAAATGATTATTCAAAATTTATATGCTCGGCTTTCTGATAACAATCACACCATGCTCGATACTTCTTGTGCTGGCTCTTTTATGACGAAGACTATTGAATTCAAATGGGATTTATTGGGAAGAATTAAACGCAACTCTAAAGATTGGGACCTCAACGAAGGTAAGGAGTCAGGTATGACACCTAAGTTTGATTGTGTTAAATCTTTTATGGATACCGATATTTTCCGTAAATTCAGCACTAAATATGGACTTGACTATGAGATACTAGCTCCTTTCTGTGAATCTTTTGCTACTTATGTTGATCTCCCCAAGGAGAAGTGATTTAAATATCATCCTCCCATAGAAGTAAAAGTAGCTGCACCTATTAAAGTTGAAGAAAAGACTATCACTTATAATGATCCTATTGTTCCTACTTCTTATGTCAAGAAACCACCTTTCCCTATTAGGATAAAGGATCATGCTAAAGCTTCAACTGTGGTTCGTAAAAGCAATATTATAACATATACACCTCCTGAGCAAGTTAAAGTTGAACCTAATATTGCTATTGTTAAAGATCTCTTGGCTGATAATATTGATGGCCATGTTATTTATTTCTGTGATGAAACTGCTAGAATTGCTAAACCTTGTGCTAAAGATAAACCTAGAACAGTGGTAGGCATGCCTGTTATTTCTGTTAAAATAGGAGATCATTGTTATCATGGCTTATGTGTTATGGGTGCCAGTGCTAGTGCAATACCTATTGACCTATATAGAGAAATTATGCATGATATTGCACCTGTTGAGTTACAAGATATTGATGTCAAAATTAAACTTGCCAATAGAGATACTATTTCACCAATGGTAATTGTTAGAGATGTTGAAGTCTTGTGTGGGAAAACTAAATATCCTCCTGATTTTCTTGTTCTTGGTTCCCCACAAGATAGCTTTTGTCCCATTATATTTGGTAGACCCTTCCTAAACACTGTTAATGCTAAGACAGATTGCAAAAAGGATGTTGTTACTATCGGTTTAGGTGATATGTCTCATGAATTTAATTTCTCTAAATTTAGTAGACAACACCGTGAAGAAGAATTACCTAGTAAGGATGAAATTGTTGGTCTTGCTTCTATTGCCGTACCTCCTAGTGATCCTTTAGAACAATATTTGCTAGACCATGAAAATGATATGTTTATGAATGAAAGAAGGGAAATAGATGAAGTATTCTTTAAACAGGAACCTATTCTGAAACACAATTTTCCTGTTGAAATCCTAGGGGCTCCTCCTCCACCCAAGGGTGATCCCGTGTTTGAGCTTACACCGTTGCCTAATACTCTTAAATATGCTTATCTTGATGAGAAAAAGATATATCCTGTTATTGTCAGTGCTAACCTTTCAGAGCATGAGGAAGAGAGATTATTGAAAACTCTGAAGAAGCGCCGTGCTGCTATTGGGTATACTCTTGATGATCTTAAGGGCATTAGTCCCACTCTATGTCAACATAAAATAAATTTAGAAGAAGATGCTAAACCAGTTCGTGATCATCAACGACGGCTGAATCCTAAAATGAAAGAAGTGGCAAGAAAGGAAATATTAAAGCTCCTTGAGGCGGGTATAATCTATCCCATTGCTGATAGTCAGTGGGTAAGTCCTGTCCATTGTGTCCCTAAGAAGGGAGGTATTACTGTCGTTCCTAATGATAAAGATGAATTGATTCCTCAAAGAATTATTACAGGTTATAGGATGGTAATTGATTTCCGTAAATTAAATAAGGCCACTAAAAACGATCATTACCCCTTACCTTTTATCTATCAAATGCTAGAAAGATTATGCAAACATACACATTTTTGCTTTCTAGATGGTTATTCTGGTTTCTCTCAAGTACCTGTGTCTGCCAAGGATCAATCAAAGACTACTTTTGCTTGCCCTTTTGGTACTTTTGCTTATAGACGTATGCCTTTTGGTTTATGTAATGCACCTGCTACCTTTCAAAGATGCATGATGGCTATATTCTCTGACTTTTGTGAAAAGTTTGTGAGGTTTTCATGGATGATTTCTCTGTCTATGGATCTTCTTTTGATGATTGCTTGAGCAACCTTGATCGAGTTTTGCAGAGATGTGAAGAAACTAATCTTGTCTTGAATTGGTGTTGGAGTAAATAGCCATGGGTAGCCTAGCCGGCTTCCCCTGGCCCTTCTGAAAAAAGTTACGAGCCCGCCCGGCTCTCAAGAATCAAAGACATGGGGCCGCCTTCCCCTTGCCGGCTGCCACCCAGACCGGCTCTCGGAAGGCGGTCCGACTTTAGCCCTCATGAGAAGGCCGACTCCAAGAAGCCGACCATGAGAAGGCCGACTCCAAGAAGCCGGCTCCCCATAAAGCGGTCCAGACCGTACCCACAAAAGTTTGCACCCACCAAACGGCGGTGCGACGGGGCGTGGCTACAGGAAAGCCTGCCCCCCCCCGAATCCCGGAGCTCGCCTGGCACAGTGCGCCGTACAGGGCAGGCATGACCCGTCTGGCGCGGCACTGTTGCCATGTTGACCCTGACATCACCCACGACGGGCCGCCAGCGTGGCCCACAGGCGGTGGGCCCCTTTGAGCAGAGATACGCCCAAAGGCGGCCACGCCTCCAACCAGTCGGCCCAAGACAGAGCCGGCTCCCCGCAGTCGGCTTGCCGCCTCCCTCGAAGAAGACGCCCCATTAAGGAGACAAGACGCGGTAAGGCTACAGCGATCGCCTGACAGGCGGCGGTACTGTAGCCACGCTTACCACGATGAAGCTCACGTCAACAAGATGAAGCCACAGTAACCAGCCGCCGACCAGGCCCTGGACAGTAGGGCCTGCCTGTCGACCAAGGGGCCGGCAGCCGGCGGGACCCACCAGTCGGCGGGCCCCAGCAGCCGGCGCAGGAGCCGGTGAGCGCAGTCACAGACGGCTGGGCCCCGCGCCCAGTCGGATTACCATTGTACCCCCAGGGGGTAGGCCTATATAAACCCCCGGGGCACCCATGCAAAGGGTTCGACCCCTTACTAGTTCTAAACCCCCTCTAGGCCTATATAAACTCTCATCTCTGACGAGCTCCATGTCTCCAGCGAGCCCGCTGCGGACCTGGAGTCGGTCAGCTCCACCGACCCGATGCCTGTCGACTCCGACACGGCCTCCTACGACACCTTCCCCACCAACGTCACGATCTACAACGACCCGCTTCCTCGAGCCGACGGCTGCGATGCTGTCGCCACCGAAGTGATGGTTGTCGGCCACGGCGGCCCGGCCGACGAGAGCGCCCGCGACGCCTCGCGCACGGCGGCCCACGACTTGTCCGTTCCCCTCCCAGCTGATGCCGACGACGAAGCACTGGAGGCACGCCGCCTCGCCCTCCTCGCAGATGGCCGGAGGCTGGCTTCCGTAAGACGCCTCACTGAGGCCTACCAGCGCGAAGCTGACCGCGCCGCCTTCGGCACGCCGGCCCCAGGCGGGCCAAGCCGGGCCGGCCTTGTCAAGCAACGCGGCACCGTCATCGCCGACACGCTGGGAGTCGACCGCCCGGTCTATGCCACTCCGCTCGAGAACTTGCGTGCCGCCCAGGCGGCTGTAGATGAGTTGGACGGCTTGGAGGCCGAAGACCTCCCCCACATGACCCGGCGCATCCAGCAATTGATTGACGCAGCCGCGCAGCGACACGAAGCCGACGCCCGCACGGAAAGCCCACCCCCGAGCCGAGAACACGGCGGGACGTCCCGGATGCCGACTACGAGCAACACCCGTGCGCGACGCGAGAAGGAGCCGACTGCCAGCCGCAGCTGGACCCGGATCTCCATCGACGCGAGAATGGCGTGGCGACCCACCTCCGCCCCGTGGAGAGAGATATCCCGCCCCGCCGCCAGTGGCGCACCCGAGTCTCAGCGGCCGGCTGGGCCGCCGCGAAGGAATCGGCGAGAACGATGCCCGCCATCGGATCGACCGCCTGGCGCGATCCCTGGCGTTGGAGGAAGAAGACGATGTCGGCCCGCCTTGTTTCGGCCCCCGCATCCACGACGAGCCCTTTCCCAAAGGGTTCTCGCTCCCAAGAGACACGCCCAAGTACAACGGCTCCGTGAAATGGAAGATTGGTTGATCGACTACTCCACGGCGGTTAGCCTAGCCAACGGCAACCGGCGTGTTGCCGTGAAGTACGTGCCCCTCATGCTGCAAGGCACGGCGCGGACCTGGCTCAACAGCCTCAAGCCGCGTAGCGTCAACAGCTGGCTAGATTTCACAGAAGCCTTCATCCGCAACTTCACCAGCACCTACAAGCGGGCTCCCAAGCCCAGACAGCTCTCCTTGTGCATACAAGGCCCCGTCGAGTCCACTCGCGATTACCTCACGCGTTGGGCCGAGCTCCGCAACTCCTGTGAAGGGGTGCACGAGGTGCAAGCCATAGAATACTTCACAGCCGGATGCCGAGAAGGCACCCTCCTCAAGCACAAGCTCCTCTGCGACGAGCCGGCTACCCTCGACGAGCTTCTGGACATAGCGGACAAGTACGCCACCGCCGACTCCTCGATGAAGACCGACCTTCGGGTAGAGGCGTCCGGAAAGGTACTCAACCCGGCTCCCAAGACGCTGGCTGGAGATTCCGGCCGACTCCCCCACTCGAACGACCACATGCACAAGGGCCCCGCGCCGCCTCCCGCCAGTCGGCAGGTGGCCACAGTCGAAGATGCGCCTCCTGAAGAGCGACCGGCGCCCAAGAAGCCCAAGGGCAGTAGGCCGGCTAGGCAGCCCGCCTTCTCCTACGAGCAAACCCTCGACGCCCCTTGCAAGTTCCAAAGTGGCGCGAAGCCGTCCAACCACACAACCCAGAAGTGCCATTGGCTCACCCGAATCTCCAAAGGCGAAGGGCTCGCGCCGCCTCCACCTCCGGCCGCTCGGCCCGCAGTCGGAGCCATGCATGACGAGTTCCCTGATGAGAAAGCAACCTACATCGTCTTTACAAGCCAGCCCGAAGACCGGCACAGCAAACGCCAAGAGCGCCAGGAAGTTGGCGTGGTCGCTGCCAACCCCGCTGGACACATGCATTGGTCAGAAAAGCCCATCAGCTGGAGCCGGGCCGACCATCCGGAGGTGATGCCGTCTCCCGGCTCTTATGCGTTGGTCCTGGAAGCCACCATTGCAACGGACAGACGCGCCGCCCGCTACTCCCGTGTGTTGATAGACGGCGGGAGCAGCATCAACATCCTGTATCGTGACACCCTGGAGAAGCTAAACATCAAGGCAAAGCAGCTCACGCCTACTCGGACAGTGTTTCATGGCATCGTACCCGGCCTGTCCTGCGCCCCCATTGGCAAAATCAAGATTGATGTACTTTTTGGGGACAAGGAGCATTTCCGCCGGGAAGCGATCTGGTTTGAAGTGGTGGACCTGGAGAGCCCTTACCATGCATTGCTGGGCCGACCTGCCTTGGCCAAATTCATGGCAGTTCCCCACTATGCATACCTCAAGATGAAGATACCAAGCACCAAAGGCGTCATCACCGTAGCCGGTGATTACAAGAAGTCCTCCGAGTGCGCGGCGGCCAGCAGCCGGCTGGCCGAGTCCCTTGTGATTGCCGAAGAGAAGAAGATGCTGCACCGAGTCGTGGCCATAGCCGGCAAGCAGTCGGCCGTGTCCCCCGACCCCAAGGAGCATGATACTCAAGGATCTTTCCAGCCGGCCAAGGAGACAAAGAAGATACCTCTTGACCCCGAGCATCCAGAAAGGTTTGCCGTCATCGGGGCAAACCTGAATAGAAAATAGGAAGGCGAGCTCGCCAACTTCCTCCGTGAGAATTGGGACATCTTCGCATGGTCCCCCAAGGACATGCCGGGTGTTCCGAGGAAATTCGCCGAGCACAAACTACACGTTCGAGAAGATGCAAAGCCAGTCAGACAACCCCTTCGCCGACTGTCGGAGGAGAAACGCAGGATTGTAGGGGAGGAGATAGCCCGGCTCTTGGCGGCCGGCTTCATCATGGAAGTTTTCTTTCCAGAGTGGCTCGCCAACCCGGTCCTTGTGCTAAAGAAGAACAACAAGTGGCGCATGTGTATAGACTACACGAGCCTCAACAAGGCCTGCCCCAAAGATCCTTTTGCCCTGCCAAGGATTGACCAAGTGATAGACTCCACAGCCGGATGTGAGCTGTTGAGTTTCTTGGATGCTTACTCCGGATATCACCAGATAAAGCTGGATCCGGATGACCGCCTGAAGACCGCCTTCATCACGCCATTTGGAGCCTTCTGCTACCTGACTATGACATTCGGCTTGAGAAATGCCGGTGCCACCTTTCAGCGTTGCATGCAGAAGTGCCTCCTCAAGCAACTCGGCAGAAACGCTCACGTTTATGTGGACGACATCGTGGTGAAGACGGAGAAGCGTGACACCTTGTTGGGAGACCTCAAGGAAACGTTTGAGAACCTACACCGGTTCCAAATCAAGCTTAACCCCGAGAAATGCATGTTCAGAGTGCCAGCCGGCCAGCTCCTAGGATTCCTGGTCTCCGAACGCGGCATTGAATGCAACCCGGTGAAGATCAAGGCCATCGAGAGAATGGAGATCCCCTCCAAACTTCGAGACATTCATAAGTTCACCGGGTGTTTGGCCTCCTTGAACCGCTTCATCAGTCGGCTCGGAGAGAAAGCTCTCCCCCTCTACCGCCTCATGAAGAAGAGCACTCACTTCGAGTGGAACGACCAGGCCGACCAAGCTTTTCACGAGCTGAAGAAGATGCTGGCCATGCCGCCTGTCCTCGCGGCGCCGACTAAGAAAGAGCCCATGCTCCTTTACATCGCCGCAACCAGCCGGGTGGTCAGCACCGTCATCGTAGTCCAGCGCCCAGAAGAAGGCCGAGCCCAGCCGGTCCAGAGGCCGATGTATTATTTGAGCGAGGTGTTGTCCGCCTCAAAGCAGAACTACCCGCACTACCAGAAGATGTGTTACGGCGTGTACTTCACCGCCAAGAAGCTGAAGCCCTACTTTCAAGAGCATCCCGTCACGGTCGTATGCACCGCCCCGCTAGCCGAGATCATAGGCAGCCGGGACGCATCTGGCCGGGTGGCGAAATGGGCCATCGACCTGGCCCCCTACACGATCTTCTACCAGCCCCGCACTGCCAACAAGTCCCAAGCACTGGCCGACTTCCTCGTCGACTGGGCCGAGACCCAGTACCTGCCGCCGGCTCCCGACTCCACCCATTGGCGCATGCACTTCGACGGGTCGAAGATGCACACCGGCTTGGGAGCCGGCGTCGTCCTTACCTCTCCCAAAGGCGACAAGCTCAGATACACGCTACAGATCCACTTTGCCGCCTCCAACAACATGGCCGAGTACGAGGCGCTCATACACGGGCTCCGGCTTGCCAAAGAACTTGGCATTCGCCGGATCCTATGTTATGGCGACTCGGACCTGGTGGTCCAGCAATCATCCGGCGACTGGGACACCAAGGACGCGAATATGGCGAGCTACCGCTTCCTGGTCCAACAACTCAGCGGATACTTTGAAGGATGCGAGTTCCTCCACGTACCACGAGCCGACAACGAGCCAGCCGATGCCCTGGCTCGAATAGGCTCCACTCGGCAAGCAATTCCGACCGGCGTCGCTCTACAACGCCTCCTCAAGCCGTCCATCAAGCCGTCTCCAGAGTACGATTCCATCTTCGTACCGCCTGACCCCGATGCGGCCGGGTCCGGCTCGAAGAACCGAGTAGGCGACCCCAAGACCCCCGTAGCCGGCCCGGCGACTTCGGCAGCCGGCTCGGGGACTGCCACGACCGGCTCGGGGACTGCGGTAGCCGGCCCGGGGACTGCACCAGCACTACAGCCGGAGGCCGACTCCAGCACCTCACCGCCCAGCCCGCCCACCCTGGTAGCAATAGCCACATT
Source organism: Triticum urartu (assembly GCF_003073215.2). Taxonomy (NCBI): domain Eukaryota; kingdom Viridiplantae; phylum Streptophyta; class Magnoliopsida; order Poales; family Poaceae; genus Triticum; species Triticum urartu. The sequence continues at coordinate 535,233,215 of NC_053025.1, read as the reverse complement.
GGTAGTAGGAGAAGTCGCGGCTCCGTCATGGGCTCAGTCCATCCTCAATTTCCTAGTAAACCAAGACCTGCCGGCTGACGAAACAGAAGCAAGACAAGTCCAGCGTTGAGCCGGAGCGTACACAATCATCAACAGAGAACTACTCAAGCACAGTGTCACTGGAATCCTCCAACGGTGCGTCGAGCAAGAGAAGGGCATTGCAATCCTCACAGACATTCACCAAGGAGAATGCGGCCACCATGCGGCCTCAAGATCACTTGTCGCCAAAGCCTTCCGCCATGGTTTCTTCTGGCCGACTGCTTTGGATGACGCCAAAGAATTAGTCAAATATTGCAAGGGATGCCAACTCTTCAGCTCCAAGCAACACATGCCGACTTCGGCACTCAAGACCATTCCCCTCACTTGGCCCTTTGCCGTTTGGGGACTGGACATGGTGGGCCCATTCAAGACGGCGCGCGGCGGCATGACGCATTTGCTCGTCGCAGTGGACAAATTCACCAAGTGGATTGAGGCAAAGCCGATCAAGAAGCTGAATGGGCCAGCTGCTGTGACATTCATCGCAGACATAACAACTCGGTACGGTGTGCCGCACAGCATCATCACCGACAATGGCACGGATTTTGCCAAAGGAGCCTTGGCATGTTTCTGCGCAGCCCAAGGTATCCGGCTGGACTTAGCATCCGTCGCCCACCCGCAGTCAAACGGCCAGGTCGAGCGAGCCAACGGCCTCATCCTCTCCGGTATCAAGCCTCGACTGGTCGTACCTCTGGAGCGCTCAGCCGGCTGTTGGCTTGATGAGCTGCCGGCTGTCCTCTGGAGTCTACGCACTACACCAAACAAGTCAACCGGCTTCACCCCTTTCTTCCTTGTGTATGGTGCCAAGGCGGTCATCCCAACTGACATCGAGTTCGACTCGCCTCGAGTAACCATGTACACGGAAGCGGAGGCCAAGCAAGCACGAGAAGACGGCGTCGACCTGTTGGAAGAAAGCCGGCGGTTAGCCCTCAGCCGGTCTGCCATCTACCAGCAGGGTCTGCGCCGCTACCACAGCCGGAAGGTCAGGCCAAGATCCTTCCAAGAGGGCGATCTTGTGCTCCGGCTGATCCAGCGAACAGCCGGCCAGCACAAGCTCTCAGCCCCTTGGGAAGGCCCCTTCGTCATCAGCAGAGCTCTAGGCAACGACTCCTACTACCTGATCGACGCACAGAAGCCGAAGACGCGCAAGAGAGACGACTCCGGCAAGGAGTCGGAACGACCATGGAACGCCAGCCTCCTCCGAAGATTTTACAGTTGAAATGCAGTATGTACCGCGCTAACTTTTGTATTAAGTACAAGACAATAGGCTCGCCGAGGAGGGCTCGGGGACTGCCATCCCTTATTTATGAATGAACAGTATCATGCTTATGACCTTGACGTGTCATTTACTTATTCCGTCCGGCACCGAGTTCGACTAGTCGGCTCGGGGACTCACCGACTGGAGTTATGTTAGAAGTCCTACCCGCAGTCAGACAAGTAGTGTGCCGGCTCCCAAGCCTTCTCTTGCCAAAAGTCGCAGTTCGAAGAACCGGCTGTCCGGCTGGCAAGAGTTAAAGGCAGGAACGGGCACCCAAACATGCACATGATAATATTTACATAAAAAGACCTCCGAGAGGCCAGCATTCAACATAGTTTGGATACACCCCCAGTGGGTGGAACTGCGAAAACTTAACAAAGATTGTTCAAAGACAACAAGGCAGGAAAGATAAAGACGGAAGGTCAAGCTGGCGGAGTGGCCGACGAGCCACACTGGTTGGCGGAGACGGTCGTGCCGGCTGAAGGAGCGGCCGGCTGGCGAACTTCGGCTTTGTCGCCGCCTCCTGCAGAGGGCGCGCTTCCATGCGCCTCATTGCTGGAGGCGCGGTCGGCCTGAGGTCGGCCGGTTGTTCCACGAGCCGGCTCGATGTCTTCGCCGTCCTCCTCTTCGTCATCCTCGCCTTCATCGCTGGAGGCAATCTCCTCCGCCGAGTCCTCGCCCACCGCTGGGTTCAGCCCGAACCACTCCTCCGGCTGAGCAACACCGTCATCATCGATTTCGGGTGCGAAAACGCTGATGTCGGTACACTCGGCGATCGTCGAAGCTCGCTGGGCGATAGCCGGCCTCACCTCCTCCAGCTCCGCGTCGGCTTCCATCCGCCAAGTGCGCAGCTGGTCCAGGTTCAGCCCTGGGTACCAAGCCCGAATGAACTCCAACGCCCGCCCGGCTCCGAGGCGGGCCGCCGACGCCTTCCAAGCCTCAAAGCGACCAACTGCTACCTCCAGCTAGTCGGCAGTTCGGCTTGGGGTGTGGGGGATCGTCTCGCCGGGCCAGAGGGCGGCCAACACTTGCGCCCCGGCACGTTGGAGCCGGCGAAGCATCCGATGAGCCGGCTGCAACCGCGCCTAGATAGCCAGGAGCTGCTCCTCAAGTGTCCGGTTCGCATCCGGCGCGATGTTGGCTCCCGCCTGTCGACGCGCCTCGCGATGGGCCTCAATGCTTTGGGTGGCGAAGGCGGAGTAGCCGGGGAAGTAGTCTGCACCAAAAAACGAGCAGCAGCTAAAGATAAGCCAAAAACCCAGGTGGCAAGGGGCAGGGGAGGGCCGAGGAAGGCAGCTTACCATCGATCAAATCCTCGATCCGGCCGAAGCCCTCGTCCAGGGCTCGCCGGGTCCCAGACCAGCTCGCCGCCACGATCTCATACTCCGCCATCAAGGCGGCTTCGCTTTCCTGCGCCGCCTGCAGGGCCTCTTTGTGGCTCTCCTCTTGGTTGGCCAGCTTCTTGGCTAGGCGATCCCATTCCTGGACCAAGGCGGCGCACTCGGCCTCCTTGGTATGGAGGGCGGCCTTTGCTTCACCGAGCTCCTTCCTCAAGTCGGCATTGGCCCCTGTAGACAAAGAAAAAGAAAAACCAATAAGAAAAGAGTCGTCAAGAAAGATCCGACCCGACTGCGCAGCAGTCGGCCCGAATCTCGGGGACTACACCCAGTGGGTGCGCTGACGCGCCCCCACAGGAGACAGACAAAACCAAGTGCTTACTTCGGCTGTCGGCCAGGTCGTCGGTCCGCCGGCTCAACTCCCGAGCCTGGGAGTTGAAGGCGGCAGCACGAAGGTTGTGGTATTCCTGAAAGTTCAGACAAAAGCAAAGTAAGATAGCCGTCGAGAAAGATCCGACCCGACTGCGCAGCAGTCGGCCCGAATCTCGGGGACTACACCCAGTGGGTGCGCTGACGCGCCCCCACGGAAGAAATTAAGAAAGCAAAGCAGCCAAGAACGAAGGACTCACCCGGATAGTGGCTCGCATTGACAAGAACTCCTGGGTGAACTGTTGCAGCAGGGCGGCCTGAGCTTGCAGCCGGCTCCGGACCCCTTGAGCCGCCACATTCAACTCGCCAGTTCCCCCGTTGGGAGTCCACTCGGACGTGGCAGTGCTGGCCGCCTCCAGATCTTCCGCCGACTGGCCTGTGCCCGCGGCTCGGTGCAACTCCGGCGGAGCGGTGCCTCCCCCTGCGCGCCCGTCGCCGGCTGCACCTCGAGGCCGGCTCTGTTCTCCGGCTCACCTCCGGCCGGCCCCTCTAGCGCCGCTAATGATTGACCGCCTTGGCCCGCTCCGGTTGGCGCTGCTGGCGGCGCTCTCCCCGCCAAGGCCACGGGATCCTCCCCCCTCTCCAACAGCGGCGGGTCTTGGACAATCTCCTCCGCCAAGGGCAACGGGGTGTCGGGGGCTACGGCTCGGAGAGGAATGGCGAGCAGCGGAGGCTGGTTGCGCGAGCTTTCCGCCTCCGTCTCCGCGGTAGCCGCCTCCGCCTGGGCCTTGGCTGCCGCGTCAGCCTGCTCCCTCGCCGCCTGGGCGGCCGCCTTCTCCGCCGCCTCGCGCTCCTCCCGTGCTTCGCGGGCGCTCCGCTCTGTGGCCTCCCTGAGATCGGCGCGGGGGTCCATGCGGCGGGAGCTCGAAGACCCTCCAGCCGACCCCACGACGGAGCCGCCCGGACCCCGCTCAAGGGAAAGTGGCGCCCTGTCCAGCAAGCGAGAAAAAGTTAAGAAGAGTATTTGGAGAGAAAGAGAATGATGGCGAACATGCAGCAAGGCAGTCGAAGACTTACGCTGAGACCGCCGGAGGCTGTTTCACCGCCTTGCGGAAGCGGGGCGCCTTCGTGGCCGCCTCGTCTCGTTTTGTCGCCGCGGTGGAGGGCTTGGACTTCTTCGGCCGACTGCCGAAGAGGCCTAAAGCCGCCCGGCGCTTCTGCGCACCGCCAGCAGCCGGCGCGACAGACGAGCCTGCGCCTTGATGGTCGGCCGCCGGCTGGCGCCGCGGGGCGACTTCGGCTTCGAAATCATTCGGCCCGTCCTCGAAGCTCGCGGTAAACCTTGAGCCTCCGGGCTCGGCACTATCCCCCACGACGGCGTCTTCGATGGCGGCCGCCCCCAAGTCCGGGTCGTCAACGTCATCCACCGTGCGGTCGGGGGCGTACTGGCGTTCAATCCCTGCCGCCCCGGCCGGCGGCGCAAGAAGAGGGTTCTGCTCAAAAGAACCGACTGGTCAGAGGCCGGCCGTCATGAAGCCGGCTGACGACAAAAAGAAGATAAAGAGAGAAACTTACCACGGGCGGAGGATTGCGCGAGAATACGGCGCCTTGCCGTATTGCCAGTCCCCAGCGAGCTTGCAGTTGGCGATGTAATTAACCATGAGCGCCACCTCCGCGTGGGGCATTTCCCATGTGCTCAGCCGGCTTGGGTCGAAGCGGCCGCTCATCTGACACATCATATGGGGCCGGCTTTGGAGAGGGAGAATCCGGCGCTCCACGAAGGCGGCCACCAAGTCGGCCCCGCGCAGGCCTTCCGACTGAATCATCACCCGAAGCCGGGAGATGGCGGCGTTCCCGGCCGGAGACAGTGACCGGGACGGGAAACTCCACGAGGGCTGCCTCCCAGCCGGAAGGTTGATGTAGTCTCCTTGCTCGGCGACGTTCTTCACGTAGAAGTACGATTTTTGCCAGACCTTCACCGACTGGATTAGGGGGATGGACGGGAACGGATTGTTCTCGCTCGCCCTCCTCATGGCGATGAAGGCCCCACAAGGGGCGGGCATGCCGGCGACGACGGTGCCGAGTTTTCTCTGGAAGAACTCTCCCCAGAGCTCCAGCGTGGGGAGCAGCCCCAAGAAGCCTTCGCAGAGGGAGACGAAGGCCGACAGCAGCATCACCGCATTGGGCGTGAGGTGATGCGGCTGGAGGTTGTAGAAGTCGAGGAAGGAGCGCAGAAATCCGCTCGCCGGAAGGCCGAAGCCGCGCAGGCAGTGCGAGCGGAAGACGACCCGCTCGCCCTCCTCCGGCGCCGACGAGATCTCCGTCGTCGGCGCTAGGTGGACCTGCACGAGGTCGGCGCCGGGCAGGCGCCGAGTCTGGCGGAGGAACTCCACATGGTCGTCATGAACGTTGGAGCCGTCCCACGAGCTTGACAACGCCATGGGAGCGAGGCGATGTGGAGACGCGGCGGCGCTGAGACGGGAGGTTGCGGTGGCAACAAGAAGAAGAAGCAAGGATTAGGAGGGGCGGAGCGAGAGAGAGCGTGCGAACCTCTGTCGCTCTCCCTCCTCCCCCTACTTATAGGCTCACGTGGCGGAGCCGAGGAGGCGCGGCGTGGGGAAGCGTGGGGATCGATCGTGCCCACTCCCCACGTCCCGCGATTATTGAGCCTTAACAGCGAAACAAAACTGCCTCAAGAAGGCGAGCGGCCCCTGTGGGCCACAGAAGATCCGAACCCGGACCAAGGCTCACGAGTGGCGGGCCCGGGCCTGCGGCAGCGTCCCGTCGCGCGCGTGCGCTCGCAGGATCTCGCTGCCACGTGGCCGCGGGAGGGCCCGTGGTCAACACGCAGGTCCCCCCTCCTCCCGCCTATAAGACGCGGGGCTCACTGAAGTCGGCATACGCCCGCAAAGCCGGCTCTTTAGGATGGGAAGCTGACCAAGCTTCTCGTCCCCCTGCTCGCCTCGGAGCTCGATCAGCTTCGGGGACTACTGTCGGAGTAAATAGCCATGGGTAGCCTAGCCGGCTTCCCCTGGCCCTTCTGAAAAAAGTTACGAGCCCGCCCGGCTCTCAAGAATCAAAGACATGGGGCCGCCTTCCCCTTGCCGGCTGCCACCCAGGCCGGCTCTCGGAAGGCGGTCCGACTTTAGCCCTCATGAGAAGGCCGACTCCAAGAAGCCGGCCATGAGAAGGCCGACTCCAAGAAGCCGGCTCCCCATAAAGCGGTCCAGACCGTACCCACAAAAGTTTGCACCCACCTAACGGCGGTGCGACGGGACGTGGCTACAGGAAAGCCTGCCCCCCCCCGAATCCCGGAGCACGCCTGGCACAGTGCGCCGTACGGGGCAGGCATGACCCGTCCGGCGCGGCACTGTTGCCATGTTGACCCTGGCATCACCCACGACGGGCCGCCAGCGTGGCCCACAGGCGGTGGGCCCCTTTGAGCAGAGAGACGCCCGAAGGCGGCCACGCCTCCAACCAGTCGGCCCAAGACAGAGCCGGCTCCCCGCAGTCGGCTTGCCGCCTCCCTCGAAGAAGACACCCCATTAAGGAGACAAGACGCGGTAAGGCTACAGCGATCGCCTGACAGGCGGCGGTACTGTAGCCACGCTTACCACGATGAAGCTCACGTCAACAAGATGGAGCCATAGTAACCAGCCGCCGACCAGGCCCTGGACAGTAGGGCCTGCCTGTCGACCAAGGGGCCGACAGCCGGCGGGACCCACCAGTCGGCGGGCCCCAGCAGCCGGCGCAGGAGCCGGCGAGCGCAGTCATAGACGGCTGGGCCCCGCGCCCAGTCGGATTACCATTGTACCCCCAGGGGGTAGGCCTATATAAACCCCCGGGGCACCCATGCAAAGGGTTCGACCCCTTACTAGTTCTAGACACCACACAAGGAGAGGAAGCAGGCTAGCCGTGCCCTTCTTCCTCCTCCCACCAAACAGCTCAAGGAGCGTTGTGTAGCTACTTGATTCATCTAGTGAACATGCGGAGACCCCGCAGAGCAGCAGTATGGGTGTTATCTCCACGGAGAGCCCCGAAGCTGGGTAAGATCCGCCGGCGTGCATGTCTTCGCCTTATCCCGTTTCCAGGCACCGGCGATGTCTTACTGGCTCCCACAATGATAAGCCATCCGCTGGCATATATCGCACCTACCACCCGACAATTGGGAAAAGTGCCACTTTATGGTTAATGAAGGTATTGTCTTGGGGCATAAAGTTTCTGAAAGAGGTATTGAAGTTGATAAAGCCAAGGTTGATGCTATTGAAAAGATGCCATGCCCCAAGGACATCAAAGGTATCAGAAGTTTCCTTGGTCACGCCGAATTTTATAGGAGGTTTATTAAGGACTTCTCAAAAATTTCTCGGCCTCTGACTAATTTATTACAAAAAGATATACCATTTGTCTTTGATGATGATTGTGTAGAAGCATTTGAAATACTTAAGAAAACATTGATCTCTGCACCTATTGTTCAGCCACCTGATTGGAATTTACCCTTTGAAATTATGTGTGATGCTAGTGATTATGCTGTAGGTGATGTTCTAGGGCAAAGAGTTGAAAAGAAATTAAATGTTATTCAATATGCTAGTAAAACCCTAGACAATGCTCAAAGAAATTATGCTACTACTGAAAAAGAATTCTTAGTAGTTGTATTTTCTTGTGATAAGTTCAGACCTTATATTGTTGATTCTATAGTAACTATTCACACTGATCATGTTGCTATTAAATATCTTATGGAAAAGAAAGATGCTAAACCTAGACTTATTAGATGGGTTCTCTTGCTACAAGAATTTGATTTACATATTGTTGATAGAAAGGGAGCTGAGAACCCCGTTGCAGACAACTTGTCTAGGTTAGAAAATGTGCTTGATGACCCACTACCTATTGATGATAGCTTTCCTGATGAGCAATTAAATGTCATAAATGCTTCTCATACTGCTCCATGGTATGCTGATTATGCTAATTACATTGTTGCCAAATTCATACCACCTAGTTTCACATACCAGCAAAAGAAAAAGTTCTTCTATGATTTGAGACATTACTTTTGGGATGACCCACATCTTTATAAAGAAGGATTAGATGGTGTTATTAGACGTTGTGTACCTGAGCATGAACAGGAACAAATCCTACACAAGTGTCACTCCGAAGCTTATGGAGGACACCATGCTGGAGATAGAACTGTACATAAGGTATTGCAATCTGGTTTTTATTGGCCTAATCTCTTCAAAGATGCTCGTAAGTTTGTCTTATCTTGTGATGAATGTCAAAGAATTGGTAATATTGGTAGACGTCAAGAAATGCCTATGAACTATTCACTCGTTATTGAACCATTTGGTGTTTGGGGCGTTGACTATATGGGACCTTTTCCTGCCTCTAATGGATATACACATATTTTAGTTGCTGTTGATTATGTTACTAAGTGGGTAGAAGCTATTCCAACTAGTAGTGCTGATCATAACACTTCTATTAAAATGCTTAAAGAAGTTATTTTTCCAAGATTTGGAGTCCCTAGATATTTAATGACTGATGGTGGTTCACATTTTATTCATGGTGCTTTCCGTAAAATGCTTGCTAAGTGTGATGTTAATCATAGAATTGCATCTCCTGATCACCCTCGGTCTAGTGGTCAAGTAGAATTGAGTAATAGAGAGATCAAATTAATTTTGCAAAAGACTGTCAATAGGTCTAGAAAGAATTGGTCCAAGAAACTTGACAATTCATTATGGGCCTATAGAACTGCATATAAAAATCCTATGGGTATGTCTTCGTATAAAATGGTTCATGGAAAAGCATGTCACTTACCTCTTGAACTAGAACACAAGGCATATTGGGCTATTAAAGAGCTCAATTATGATTTTAAACTTGCCGGTGAGAAGAGGTTGTTTGATATTAGCTCACTCGATGAATGGAGAACCCAAGCCTACGAAAATGCCAAGTTGTTTAAAGAAAAAAGTTAAAAGATGGCATGATAAAAGGATACAAAAGCGTGAGTTTAATGTAGGTGATTATGTATTGCTATACAACTCTTGTTTAAGATTTTTTGCAGGAAAACTTCTCTCTAAATGGGAAGGTCCTTACGTTATCGAGGAGGTCTATCGTTCTGGTGCCATAAAAATCAACAACTTCGAAGGCACAAATCCGAAGGTGGTGAACGGTCAAAGAACCAAACATTATATCTCAGGTAATCCCATAAATGTTGAAACCAATGTTATTGAAACCGTAACCCCGGAGGAATACATAAGGGACACTTTCCGGAATGTTTCAGACTCCGAAAAGGAATAGGTATGTGGTAAAGTAAGTTAACCGACTCCAAAACAGTTTTTAAGGCAATATTTCTCTGTTTTGGAATCTTTAGAAAAATAGAAAAATAAGAAGCAGTCCGGGAAGGACACGAGGGTGGAGGGCGTGCCCTACCCTCCTGGGCGCGCCCCCTACCTTGTGGGCACCTCGTGCGCTTTCCGGACTCCGTTTTCTTACACGACACGTAATTTGGTCGGTAAAAAATCATTATATAATCTCCCGGGGGTTTTGACTCCCGTATCGCGCAATTATCCTCTGTTTGTGTTTCGAGATGTTACTGCTGTAGATTAGAGCCAGATGTCTTCGCAAGAGTCAGTCGGGGAGAGCCGGGTGTCTCATCCGGCACCGAGATCAATGACAAACAACAATGTTGACCTCTTTGGGCCAGCAACAGAGGAAGAGATGGAGGCTGATTTGAAGAGGATAGATGCCATGGAAGAGGATCAAGAAGTCACTTCCCGCTTCCGAGTTGGATTCACAATGGGAGAACTGCAGAGCTCAGCTATGCCAAACTCGGTTATCCCTTCCAATGTTAGATTTCTTTCTTATGAGAATATGAAAAAGAGTGTCACTGGTTCTCCTGCAGCTATGCAGCACCCTTGGGTGCAGGGAGCTTTGGCTGTTACAGGAAAACTTGAAAGGAAATAATGGACCTCAAGCAGCAAGTCAATAAGCTCGAGGAGGAGAATCATATCTTGAGGGGCATCATCGCCAAGAATATCACATCACCATCCCCGAAAAGAGAGACATAATCACATGGGTATGGGCACTCCCCTTGGCAACTGCCAAACTTGGGAGAGTGCCCCGGTATCGTATCACCATCACTTTTATCTTTACCGTTTTTCTTAGTTCGATCCTTTTGGTAATATCTTGATCTAGTAGAATAAAGTTTATGGCATGATCTAGTTTTGAGTTTTGCTTTATGATCCCTCTATGTAATCGAGTCTGTGAGCTATATATAATAAAGATTAGTGTTGAGTCAAGGGCTTGATTATTTTGCCATGATCCTAAGTGAATAAAAGAAAAGAGAAAGAATAAAAGGGGAACAAAGAGATCATATGGATCTTATGGAGAGTAATGAGCTCACATAGAAAAGTATGATGAATAAAATTTGTTGAGAGTTGACAGACATGGTTTTGGTCATCGTTGCAATTAATAGGAAGTAATAAAGAAAGATAGGTCTTCACATATAAATATACTATCTTGGACATCTTTTATGATTGTGAGCACTCATTAAAATATGACATGCTAAAGAGTTTACGTTGGACAAGGAAGACAACGTAATGGGTTATGTTTTCTTACATCTGAGATAAATTATATTGTCATGGATCATCCAACATGGTTGAGCTTGCCTTTCCCCCTCATGCTAGCCAAATTCATCGCACCAAGTAGAGATACTACTGGTACTTCCAAATACCCTTAAACCAGTTTTGCCATGAGAGTCCACCATACCTACATATGGATTGAGTAAGATCCTCCAAGTAAGTTGTCATCGGTGCAAGCAATAAAAATTGCTCTCTAAATATGTATGACTTATTAGTGTGGAAGAAAATAAGCTTTATACGATCATGTGATATGGAAGAAATAAAAGCGACAAACTGCATAATAAATGTCCATATCACAAGTGGCAATATAAAGTGACGTTCTTTCGCATTAAGATTTTGTGCATCCAACCATAAAAGCGCATGACAACCTATGCTTCCCTCTGCAAAGGGCCTATCTTTTACTTTTATCTCCCACCTTACATAAGAGTCATGGTGATCTTCACCCTTCCTTTTTACATTTTATCCTTTGGCAAGCACAATATGTTGGAAAGATCCTGGTATATATGGCTAATTGGATGTGAGTTTTCATGAACTATTATTGTTGACATTACCCTAGAGGTAAAACGTTGGGAGGCAAAACTATAAGCCCCTATCTTTCTCTGTGTCCGATTAAAACTCCATACCCATAAGTATTGCGTGAGTATCAGGAATTGTGAAAGACTATATGATAGTTGAGTATGTGGACTTGCTGAAAAGCTCTTATATTGACTCTTTCCTATGTTATGATAAATTGCAATTGCTACAATGACTGAGATTATAGTTTGTTAGTTTTCAATGAAGTTTATGATTCATACTTGAAATTGTGATTGCATTATTACTCTAGCATAAGAAATCATATGACAAGAATTATATAAGTTGATGTTCTAAGAATGATCATGATGCCCTCATGTTTGTATTTTAATTTTATCGACACCCCTATCTCTAAACATGTGGACATATTTTTCGATTTCGGCTTTCGCTTGAGGACAAGCGAGGTCTAAGCTTGGGGGAGCTGATATGTCCATTTTGCATCATGCTTTTATATCGATATTTATTGCATTACGGGTTGTTATTACACATTATGTCACAATACTTATGCCTATTCTCTCTTATTTTACAAGGTTTACATAAAGAGGAAGAATGCCGGCAGCTGGGATTCTGGGCTGGAAAAGGAGCAAATATTAGAGACCTATTCTGCACAGCTCCAAAAGTCCTGAAACTTCACGGAAGACGTTTTCAGAATATATAAAAAATACTGAGCGCAAGAAGTTCACCAGGGGGGCACACCCTGCCCACGAGGGTGGGGGCGCGCCCTACCCCCCTAGGCGTGCCCCCCTACTTCGCGGGCCCCCTGGTGGCCCTCCGATGGCCATCTTCTGCTATATGGAGTCTTTTGATGAGAAAAAAATCATAAGCCATCTTCTCGGACGAAACTCCGCCGCCACGAGGCGGAACCTTAGCGGATCCAATCTAGGGCTCCGGTAGAGCTGTTCTGCCGGGGAAACTTCCCACCGGGAGGGGGAAATCATCGTCATCGTCATCGCCAACGCTCCTCTCATTGGGAGACGGCAATCTCCATCAACATCTTCACCAGCACCATCTCCTCTCAAAACCCTAGTTCATCTCTTGTATCCAATTCTTGTCTCCAAGTCCGGGATTGGTACTAGTAGGTTGCTAGTAGTGTTAATTACTCCTTGTAGTTGATGCTAGTTGGTTTATTTGGTGGAAGATCATATGTTCAGATCCTATATGCATATTGATACCACTCTAATTATGTACATGATTATGCTTTCTGAGTAGTTATGTTTGTTCCTGAGGACATGGGAGAAGTCTTGCTATTAGTAGTCATGTGAATTTGGTATTCGTTCGATATTTTGATGAGATGTATGTTGTCTCTCCTCTAGTGGTGTTATCTGAACGTCGACTACATGACACTTCACCATTATTTGGGCCTAGAGGAAGGCATTGGGAAGTAATAAGTAGATGATGGGTTGCTAGAGTGACAGAAGCTTAAACCCTAGTTTATGTGTTGCTTCGTAAGGGGCTGATTTGGATCCATATGTTTCATGCTATGGTTAGGTTTACCTTAATACTTTTGTTGTAGTTGTGGATGCTTGCAATAGAGGTTAATCATAAGTGGGATGCTTGTCCAAGTAAGGACAGTACCCAAGCACCGGTCCACCCACATACCAAATTATCAAAGTATCGAATGTGAATCATATGAACGTGATGAAAGCTAGCTTGACAATATTCCCATGTGTCCTCGGGAGCGCTTTTCTCTATATAAGAGTTTGTCCAGGCTTGTCCTTTGCTACAAAAAGGATTGGGCCACCTTGCTGCACTTTATTTACTGTTGTTACTTGTTGCTCGTTACAAATTATCCTATCACAAAACTATCTGTTACCACTTATTTCAGTACTTGCAGAGAATACTTTGCTGGAAACCGCTTATCATTTCCTTCTGCTCCTCGTTGGGTTCGACACTCTTACTTATCAAAAGGACTACGATAGATCCCCTATACTTGTGGATCATCAATGGCGTGTGCATTCGTGAGTGTTTCTTGTTTGGGGGTGATTTTGTGAATGTATTTGTGGGAATATGTGTCGATGAAATCTCAAACAAAAATTTAACACATCCAATGTGTGTGAAATAGAGGCCTATCGATATCATATATAGAGGGGGTGATCCACAAGAAGAGAGGGATGGGTCATAGATATCGATAGTGTCGAAGAGAGGATCAAGTGGGTAGGTGCGAGGTCGATGAAGAGAGCCGTCGAAATTGTGTGTGTGCAAGTCAAAGATATAGGGTGACTAACCTACTGGAACGTCGGAGGGCACATGGCAAGTTTGTGTGTGGCAGGGAGACATTACTAGGGTGCTCGATGTATCGATGTGTGGGGGGAAGGAGGGGGAGGCAGAGGCCTAAACTAGAGAGGTAGAACGACTCGTATATGTGTTGAGAAGGAGAGACCCAGCTATGTCTTGAGGTAGATCAGTCGACATCCATACATAACTGTATGACGGGAAATAGGTTGGACAGAGAGAGGAGAGAGAGGGGGGAGAGGGGTAGAGTGCTGGATGGGTGATGGACTTCTCGAAGATGATGGGAGAGGCCTACTAGACAAACTGAGGGTAGAAGTGCAATATTATCAATAAGAGTGGGGATGTGTTTCTGTGTGTGCCTGTGGATGATAGATGTGTCGGGACGCATGCATGGATGATGAAGGGGAACCATGAGTTTGGTAAGGAAACGTAACTAGATCGGTAGATCAATTGTTGTTTGTCGGAGGAAGGGAGAGACATAACTAATGAGGTAGATCGATCGACGTGTGGGAAAAACGAGTTATAAGGACCTAGCTAGCTATATGTATAGCGGGAGATCGGTCGGTGTACATCCATTTGTTATAGGCAAATAAGGCCCAGTGAGACGTATAGACAGAGAGAATGTAGCTAGGAGGTGGTGCGAGATGACGAGCTACTAGCTAGATTGGGGGAGGAGTGTGCGATTGTGACATCGATGAAAAGTGGGGCGAGAGTTTACACGTGTGTGGGACCGTATGAGAGACATGAGGCATGGACAAATAAAGGAGGAGATGGAAGGTGCATGTGTATGTTGTAGGCAGACATCGCTGGAGAGGTTTATTGATCGATGTGTGTCAGAAAAGAGTTGTGGAGGCTGTGGGAGAACGACGTAAAAAAAGAATGTGCGCGATGGATGGAATGCTGAGGGAAGGGGAGGGCGAGGAGGGCATGTGCATGCACGAGTGAAAGTTAGTGCTAGCTACAAAGGTTAGGGGATTGTGTGGGTGTAAGAGACTAACAAAGATGATAATTTTATATGAAAGTGGATTCATATATTTGAATAGGAAATCATAGTGTTATAAACATATGCATGCATGAATATGGCGGTGATACGCATGCTCTGGTTTTGCACATGTTATACCATAACGTGATAATGCATGGCGTTTGCAACTCACAGCTAAATGTCGAACAATCTAAACCATACTATACATCAAACAATCTCACATTTTATTTGAATTTGTGATAATCTGTGACGTTTGCAGCTTACAACTAAATATAGAACAATCTAAACATTACTATATATCGAAAATTCTCACATTTTATTTGAATTTGTGGGAATGTGTGGCGTTTGTAACTCATATCTAAATACTTGTAGGAGTAGGGGGCGGGGCACCATACATTATGTGATAAACACATTATACATATGAGACATGGTTTAGATTATGAAGATCTAGCTAGAGCTTGAAATGTACTGTGATTTGAAATCAACATAAAGTGGATTCAAAAAATCGAGTTCGAGTTCATACAGTACACATAGTTCATATCTAACTCGACAGTAATCATGTGGTGTGCTGTGAAGATAATACACAAATGATGGTTTAACTTGACAATAATGATGATTGTAAATATTATAAAAATAGAGAAATGAATTCAAATGGTTTGACTTCACAACAATCATTATTGCAGATCTTATTCAAATAGAGAAACGAATTCAAATTTAGTTCATATGGAAGCTGTAGTATATACGTTTGGAATGCACTAAAACGTTCATTTGAGTAGCAGGTTGCATGCATTATACACGTAGCGAAATATTTTAATTGAACATAACATGATTCAAAGTTTTGAATGGCATTTGTAGTGCGAATTGATTTGGTACAATACACGGGACTAGACTCTCTTGTGTGGTGTGAATTGATTTTTTTTTCATCGATGGAAGTGCGAATTGATTTGGTATAGTACATGTTAGGCTTGTTCAGAAATTTGAACCCGCGCCTTGTTACCTCGAAATATTTAAGATACTTCTTTGTCTCATTGTGCTCCCAAAACTCCCTCCATCTCAACCCGCGCCTTGCTATCCCCAAATAACAATGCGCGCGAAAACTCCCACCTCCAGCAAAATCCCAACACACGAAATGCCCGTGATACCCCTGAACCGAAAGAACCGCCTAGCACAAATATGTGGGGGTACTTCCGTAACTTACCCCACATTTCGGACAAGCGGGTCCCTAAGCCATGGTTCCCCACTCCCATGCCATCAGCCTACCCATTCGTACACCAAGGCCGCGAAAACCCACGAAGCCCCACACCCTCCTCCGTCCGCCACTCAGCCGGAGCCTCTTCCTCAACGGTGTTGTCCACAACAACACCTCGACGTCCCGCCGGTTCAGCCACCCCGTCCTCCACCTCCAAGGAGTTGTCCCAACGTTCCCCTCATCTTCCGCGCCACCTCCATTCCCACACCGCCGTCTTCACTTGCACCACTGCAAGAGCAGCATCATCACCGTTTCCTCAGATGAAGCTGAGGCCTAATCGGTGACAGCAAAGAGGTTGTACACTAATCGCCGCATTTCTTATTGATTCGATCTCACTGTGTTGTCGGCGCTCGTTCCCGAGCCGACATGGCGCGGCTCCATCCACGGCGGCGGCGCCGGCCACTTCCTCCACGGTGTCGCTCCCTCAGCGGTGACATCCACATCAATAGGAGCTGCTGCTGCCTCAGCTCTCGCTCACTCTGCTGCTCTACTCTTTCTCTTGGTCACCTGCCTGGTCTGCTCTTGCTCTTGCTCATGCTTGCGCTACTGCTCTTGCTCTTGCTTGTGATGTTGCTCCGATTTGGCTACACTTCAGTCGACTGAATCGACTTTTGGGTCAGTCGATTTTCAGGGGGTGGGGGGCTCGCCGGAGTTAAGGAAGAACCAGCCGTAGCAGGGAGGGGGTGATACGTCTCCAACATATCTATAATTTTTGATTGCTCCATGCTATATTATCTACTGTTTTGGACATTATTGGGATTTATTATCCACTTTTATATTATTTTTGGGACTAACCTATTAACCAGAGGCCCAACCCAGAATTGCTGTTTTTTTGCCTATTTTAGGGTTTCGAAGAAAAAGGAATATCAAACGGACTCCAAACGGAATGAAACCTTCGGGAACGTGATTTTCTTAATGAACAAGACCCGGGAGACTTGGACCCTACGTCAAGAAATAAAAGAAGAGGCCACGAGGTAGGGGGGCGCGCCTGCCTACCCCAGGCGCACCCTCCACCCTCATGGGCCCCCTGTTGCTCCACCGACGTACTCCTTCCTCCTATATATACCGACGTACCCCCAAATGATCAGATACGGAGCCAAAACCCTAATTCCACTGCCATAACTTTCTGTATCCACGAGATCCCATCTTGGGGCCTGTTCCGGAGCTCCACTGGAGGGGGCATCGATCATGGAGGGCTTCTACATCAACACCATAGCCTCTCTGATGAAGTGTGAGTAGTTTACCTCAGACCTACGGGTCCATAGTTAGTATCTAGATGGCTTCTTCTCTCTTTTTGGATCTCAATACAATATTCTCCCCCTCTCTTGTGGAGAACTATTCGATGTAATCTTCTTTTTGCGGTGTGTTTGTTGAGACCGATGAATTGTGGGTTTATGATCAAGTCTATCTATGAATAATATTTGAATCTTCTCTGAATTCTTTTATGTATGATTGGTTATCTTTGCAAGTCTCTTCGAATTATCAGTTTGGTTTGGCCTACTAGATTGATCTTTCTTTCAATGGGAGAAGTGCTTAGCTTTGGGTTCAATCTTGCGGTGTCCTTTCCCAGTGACAGTAGGGGCAGCAAGGCACGTATTGTATTGTTGCCATCGAGGGTAACAAGAAGGGGTTTTCTTCATATTGCATGAGTCTATCCCTCTACATCATGTCATCTTGCTTAAGGTGTTACTCTGTTTTTAACTTAATACTCTAGATGCATGCTGGATAGCGGTCGATGAGTGGAGTAATAGTAGTAGATGCAGGCAGGAGTCGGTCTACTTGTCTCGGACGTGATGCCTATATACATGATCATACCTAGATATTCTCATAACTATGCTCAATTCTATCAATTGCTCAATAGTAATTTGTTCACCCACCGTAGAATACTTATGCTCTCGAAAGAAGCCACTAGTGAAATCTATGGCCCCCGGGTCTACCTTTATCATATTGATCTCCTATTACTTAGTTATTTCCTTTGCTATTTACTTTGCCTTTATTTTACTTTGCATCTTTTATCATAAAAATACCAAATATATTATCTTATCATATCTATCAGATCTCACTCTCGTAAGTGGCCTTATAGGGATTGACAACCCCTATTTGTGTTGGTTGCGAGGATTTATTTGTTTTGTGTAGGTACGAGGGACTCGCGCGTAGCCTCCTACTGGATTGATACCTTGGTTCTCAAAAACTAAGGGAAATACTTACGCTACTTTGCTGCATCATCCCCTCCTGTTCGGGGAAAACCAACGCAGTGCTCAAGAGGTAGCAGGGGGCTCGCCGGAGAGGTACCTGAGGGAGTCCTGGATTAGGGGGTCCTCAGACAGCCGGACTGTATACTTTGGTCGGACTATTGGACTATGAAGATACAAGATTGAAGACTTCGTCCCGTGTCTGGGTGGGACTCTCCTTTGCATGGAAGGCAAGCTTGGCAATTCGGATATGTAGATATCCTCCCTTGTAACCGACTCTGTGTAACCCTAGCTACC
This sequence comes from Triticum urartu, assembly GCF_003073215.2. NCBI lineage: Eukaryota > Viridiplantae > Streptophyta > Magnoliopsida > Poales > Poaceae > Triticum > Triticum urartu. The sequence goes on along the minus strand of NC_053025.1, from coordinate 535,215,029 downwards.
TCTGGTGTCTATATAAACCGGAGGGTTTAGTCCGTAGGACAACAACAATCATACCATAGGCTAGCTTCTAGGGTTTAGCCTCTCCGATCTCGTGGTAGATCAACTCTTGTAATACTCGTATCATCAACATCAATCAAGCAGGAAGTAGGGTATTACCTCCATCGAGAGGGCCCGAACCTGGGTAAATATTGTGTCCCCCGCCTCCTGTTACCATCCGCCTTAGACGCACAGTTCGGGACCCCCTACCCGAGATCCGCCGGTTTTGACACCGACATTGGTGCTTTCATTGAGAGTTCCACTGCGTCGTCACCATAAGGCCTGATGGCTCCTTCGATCATCGGCAACGACGCGATCCAGGGTGAGGTTTTCCTCCCCGAACAGATCTTCGTATTTGGCGGCTTCGTACTATGGGCCAACTCGCTCGGCCATCTGGAGCAGATCGAGAGCTACGCCCCTGGCCAACAGGTCGGGTTTGGAAGCTTGAACTATACCGCCGACATCCACGGAGACTTGATCTTCGACAGGTTCGAACCCATGTCAGGTGCGCCGCACAGTCACGATGAGCATGATTTAGCTCTACCATCGGACAGTGTTCGGGAGATCGCACCTGTAACTACTCCGGCCCTCAATCCGGAACAGATCGCGCCGTCCGAGGACGGGTGGATGGACCCCGCCACGAAGGCTGCACAATCAGTGGCGATAGAGCCGAATATTGACTTCCCCTCCTATGAGACCTGTGTTGCCGGACACTCGGATTCGTCCCCGGCCACAGACTCCGAACCGCTCGCGTCCGTGCCCATACAATCTGATTGGGCACCGATCATGGAGTTCACCTCCGTGGATATCTTTCAGCACTCGCCCCTAGGTGACATGCTAAACTCATTACGCTCTCTCTCCTTGTTAGGAGACCCTTGGCCGAACTATGTCCGTCTCGAGTGGGAAGCGGATGGCGAAGAAAATCGTTCCCCACCCACCACCTACTTAGAAGCCACTGTCGATGACCTAACCGACATGCTCGACTTTGACTCCGAACACATCGACGGTATGGACGACGATGCGGGAGAAGAACAGGAACCACCGCCCACAGGGCGCTGGACTGCCACCTCATCGTATGATATATACATGGTGGACACCCCCAAAGAAAGCGATGGCAATAAGGCAACGGAGGATAATCCCCCCGAGAAGCAATCCAAGAACTGGCGTCATCGGCGCCGCTCTAAGCCCCGCCATAGCAAAAATAGTGATACCGGCATAGGAGACAATAACGCTGCAAATAGTGCCGAAGACGAAGACAATCCCCTCCAGCCAGGCTTTGAGCAGGAGGATGGGCAAGCCAGCCCTAAGGAATAGGCAGCAGACGGAGAATCAAAGGATGACAATTACATGCCTCTCTCCGAAGATGAGGTGAGCCTCGGCAGCGAAGAATTTATCGTGCCTGAGGATCCTGTCAAACAGGAGCGCTTCAAGCGCCGGCTTATTGCCACAGCAAAAAGCCTGAAGAAAAAGCAACAACAGCTTCAAGCTGAGCAAGATCTGCTAGCGGATAGATGGACTGAGGTCCTGGCGGCCGAGGAACATGAACTCGAGCGCCCAATAAAAAGTTTCCCAAAGCATAGGTTGCTACCCCAACTTGAAGAGGAAGCATTAAAGCTTGTGCTTCCAGCGTATGATGCGGCAGACCGGCCACCTTGTGGCCGGGACAAAATGTCATACAAGCCTAAAGTCCAGCCCGCACCCGGCGCCAGTCAAACAAAAATAGCAAGGCCCGGGGTAACGTGCACGACCTGCGAGACGTATTGGAAAACAAAGCAGGACACAAAAGATCGATCTTCGGATCACGAGGGCGTGCCCCAACAGATGACGCGACCGTCATGCCAGATATACCAAAAGCAAATCCGGCCGGGCCGAACACAGCAGATAAGACTCGTACGAACTGCGTCATGACATAGCCCGGCATAGAGGCGCCGCACACCCCCTATGCTTCACTGATAAAATAATGGATCATGAATTCCCAGAAGGGTTTAAACCCGTGAATATTGAATCATACGATGGTACTCCCTCCATTTCTTTTTAGTCCGCATATAAGGCTTGGTCAAAGTCATGCTTTGTAGAGTTTGACTAATTTTATATTAAAAAATATAAACATTCACAATATAAAATCAATATTTTCAGATGCACCATGAAACGTATTTTCCTACTATATAGTTTTAGTAGTGTAGATGTTCATATTTTTTATATAAACTTGGTCAAACTTTGTGTAGATTGACTTTGACCAAATCTTATATGTGGAGTAAAAAGAAACTGAGGGAATACTACTGACCCAGCGGTATGGATAGAGGACTTCTTCCTCCACATTCACATGGCCCGCGGGGATGATCTACACGCCATCAAGTATCTCCCGTTAAAACTCAAAGGACCGGCTCGGCATTGGTTGAATAGCTTGCCAGCAAACTCTATCGGAAGTTGGGAGAACCTGGAAGACGCATTCCTGGATAACTTCCAGGGCACATATGTGCGACCACCGGATGCTGATGATTTGAGTCACATAACACAACAGCTCGGAGAGTCGGCCAGGAAATTATGGACCCGGTTCCTAACCAAAAAGAACCAAATGGTGGAATGTCCGGATGCCGAAGCCCTAGCAGCCTTTAAACATAACATCCGTGACGAGTGGCTCGCCCAACATCTCGGCCAAGAGAAGCCAAAGTCCATGGCAGCCCTCACGACACTCATGACCCGCTTCTGCGCGGGCGAGGATAGATGGTTGGCTCGTAGCAACAACACAGCAAGCAACACTGACAAATCAGAGGCCAGAGATAGCAATGGCGAACCACGGCGCAACAAACACAAATGCCGCAAACATGGTGAAAGCACAAAGACACGGCAGCCAATGCCGGATTTAATAGCTCTAAGTCCGATCAGCGGAAAGGGCCACTCAAAAATGACAATTCGGGTCCGTCCAGTTTGGACCGCATACTCGACCGTCCATGCCAAATTCATGGGAAACCAGGAACACCAGCCAATCATACCAACAGAGAATGTTGGGTCTTCAAACAAGCTGGCAGGTTAGGCGCCAAAAACAAAGACAAGGGGTCTCAAAGCGATGACGGCGACGAGGAGCCCAGATCACCGAATAGAGGAGGGCAAAAGAAATATCTCCAGCAAATCCAAACGGTGAATATGGTAAACGCCACCCACACTCCCAGCCCAGACCGGATGCACACCCTTAGGGATGTCGACCTAACAAAACCAGTCAGCCCGCAATACAAACTAGGGCCGATCACCTTCAACCAAATGGATCGTCCGGTCAACACCAGTCACGGCAATCCAGCCGCACTAGTCCTCGACCCAATAATTGACGGGTTCCACCCCACACGAGTCCTTATGGACGGAGGCAGCAGTCTAAATCTACTTTACTAGGACACAGTGCGCAAGATGGGCATCGATCATTCGATGATCAAACCCACTAAAGCCACCTTTAGAGGTATTATACCAGGCATGGGGGCTAGCTGTACCGGCTCCATCGCCCGCGAGGTAGTCTTCGGATCACCAGACAATTACAGTGTCGAAGAGTTAATCTTCGACATCGTCCCCTTTTGAAGTGATTATCAGGCACTGCGCGGGCGAACTGTGTTCGCTCGATTCAACGCGGTGCCACATTATTCCTACCGTAAACTCAAGATGCCTGGTCTGCACGGCGTCATCACGGTTAATGGCGAGGCCGAACTCTCCCTCGGTACCATAGAGTACACCACCGCTTTAAACAGCAGAATCAGTGGAGGGCACCTTTCAGTCAAATCTTGAGTCGACGGCCAAACCCCCGGACACATTCAAAGTAGTCTGAACTACTTCACAGCGGGATAGCCTGGCTCGTCCAGGGCTCAACTAAACATTCTGGCGAAGTCCAGAACATGCCACATATCGCGGCTCAACCGCTCTCAGGCACACAAATATTTCTTACATTTCCTTTACAGGCTCACCTTTGCGTAGACCGAGACGGGTGACATGGTAACAGCTCGAACACACCAGGGAATCTTTAGCTATTCCTCGTGACGTACATCCGACTACACTCCGTATCTGCACAAAGCTTCTTCCTCTGTGGTCCCAGCAGGTTCCACAGTCATGTTCCCCTTTTTATCACATTACCTGTACTCATACGCATCGAGGTACCATTCAAATACAACATGTGGATTTATATGACGCTTATTTGCTGTTATTTCTTATTGAAACTCTTTTGTTAAGTGGCATCCGCACACCGCAATATGCCTTGGCCAGGGGCTTCGTTTTACCCATAATACGGCAATAAAGTCCGAACACCTTCACGGAAGTTCGGCACCCCGAACTTATAGCATTATATTCATCAGCTCCAAATCATGTCTTGGGTCAAATGTTGGGTTTGCCCGGCTCCCATGTTTTGCTGCCTTACGTTCCGCTATATCGGCTAAGGCGGCACAAGGAGAACTACTACGATTGTGTCCCGGTTCTTCCGAGCGAGCACCTTAGTAGAGAAAGCCGAAATCTGACTGTCATGATACGGCGAGAGCTGGTCAGCTGTTCGGGAGGTTGTAAAATCTTTAAGAATTTCTCCCGCATAATGTCATAACAAATGCAGCGTGTGATGGGTCGGTTCTTCTTCCAATCAGGTGCCTATAGGGCCCCTCGTGCGGTCTTCCGAACACTAGGGGCTGCACCTACCTTCCTAATGCTCCTATGGCTAAGTGAGAATGATAAAGCCCTATAGTCCGATTGCCTGGTTCACTGTGTTGAACACCTCCTTCAAAGGACCCAAAACTGGGGTAAAGAGTGATCAGGTTTATCCCGAACACCCCCGTATTTCTTATGAGGGGGCAGAAGCCGACGACTGGCCAATTCTCAGGTTTAATATGTAAAACGGCCGCGCGGGAGGGTAAACTTTTATAACAGGCAATAAATAATAAAAATGACCTTGTTCACGCATTACAAAGGACAACATGACTATATTCATGGAAATATAATGTCCTTGGTGCACTGCTCCGCCGCAAGGCAGGATCCTTTCAGGACACTTTCATAATACAATTTGGGCTTGCGGTGCTCCTTTCCCTCTGGCGTTCCCTCGGTCATCAGCTTCTCAGCATCCATCTTCCCCCAGTGCACCTTTGCATGGGCAAAGGCCATTCGTGCGCCTTCTATACAGACCGACCGCTTGATGACGTCAAGTCGAGGGCAGGCACTAACAAGTCGCTTCACGAGTCCGAAGTAGCTACCGGGAATCGGCTCGGCGGGCCATAGCTGGGATAATCAAATCCTTTATGGCTAGTTCGGCCGCCTTATGCAGTTCGATCAGTTGTTTCAGTTGATCGGTAAAAGGCACCGGATAATTCGGTGCCAGATTCTGCGACCAGAAGAGCTTATCCACGGTATTCCCCTCTTTGGCTCGGTAGAACTGGGCGGCATCCGTTATGCTGCGAGGAAGTTCCGCAAATACCCCTGGAGAAATCCAAACTTAAAATTATAAAGCATAATTTTTTCCTCAAATACTTGCTTTACATGGAAGAAGACCTTACCCGCCGTGATCTCCCTCGCCTCTTGGATCTCCTACAGGGCGCCTTGGGTTTCCCCACGAGCATCGCACACGGCCTGATGAGCCCTGGTGAGTTCGGATTCCTTTTCCATTAAACTCTGCTCCAAGGCCTCACATTTTTTCATGGCCTCTTGGAGCTCTCGCTTAGCTTCCACAACCTTGGCCTCGTGCTTCTCACGAAGAGCCTGCTCTGCGGCTGCCTTTTCCTAGGCGTCGGCAACAGCCTTCTTCAGAGCCTCAACTTCGGTCATCACCCCTGGCGCAAATCATGACACATATTCTATCATACTGAAAATTCGTTCGGACTGAACACAAACAAGATTTGTGCATACCTTGTTGATCTTCCAATTGCCTTTTTAACTGGCCAAGCTCCGCTTTCGCCCGCTCTAGACTTTGATTCAGTCCGGATACCTCCGCGGTATGAGCGGCAGTAGCTGCTACAGATGCCTGCTTACAAAAGAAGAGAGATAGATGTCATCAAATGAGTCTTCCTGCGAAAAATATATTTGATCCTCTGTCCGGTTCTTTCGTTCACCGGACAGTGTATCAGGGGCTACTATCCATACTATGACACTCTTCGAAATTGTATAAAACATACCTCAAAACCTCTTATAAGGTCGATACAGGCTTCATTCAGTCCATTTTCAGCGGACTGAATCTTCTCAATCACCGCACCCATAAGGGCACGGTGTTCATCGACGATGGAGGCGCTCTTCAGCACCGCCAATAAAGCACCGGACGCCTCTCGTTGGACAGAGGTTGCCGGTGGAACAGGGACGCCCTCTCCAGCCGGGGAAGGCCTCCTGCTTGATTCCGGAGCCGTATGGGTCTCTGAAACTGTGCCCGGCTGGGGGCCGAATTCAAGATGGTCCCCACCGTCGACTACTATGGGGATCTTCTCCCCCATGTCTCCGGCCCCTGAAGTTTGACCTCCAGGCGCCGCCTTCACGATTTTCTCCGCCCCTCCTTGGACGGAGTCCTTCTGGGACGAAGCCTCGGTGTTGATCACATATTTTGGGGGAATGGACTTCGGAGGCGTCCCGCTCTCCATAGCATCCGAGCTTAGTAAGTCCTCTGACGAGGATTGTTCAGAACGGGACCCCGTTGGACTACAAAAAATATGGCTCATGTTAAAATACTATGCCATGATGGGTCCATACACATGAACGTGTTCGGATTTTATATACTTACGAGTTCACTAGGGGCTGGGCCCTAGGATCCCACGCCGGGCTGCTATCGGCGACGACAGTGGACTCTTTCGGAAGAAGAGTTTTTCCCCTTTTAAGCGACTCGGCCTCCAAGTGTACGGAGGCCGTCCTCTTCTTTCTTCCCCCCGCTGGGGATTTGTCTTCCTCCTCCTCCTCTTCGGAGGCGGGACGGGCATGGTGACGAAGGCTTCCCCGGGTCTTTTTGGCCCCCTTTTCGGTCTTCTTCTCCGGCACCTTGTAAGGCGTCGGGTCCAACATCTTCGTTAGAAGTGGGCCGGCCGGTTCTTCGGGCAGCGGGGCCGGACATTGGATCCGCCCCGCCTTCTTCGTCCAGCCCTAGGAGACTTGTGTAAAACATATTAAGCATTTCCCTTGAGTTATGCCAATAAAACGTATGATAACTTACCGAGCTTGCAGGGCGGGACAGTTGGTACCCGCGGTCCTCGGCCGAGTCCGGCCATGATTTGCCGGTCTTAAAAAGCACCTTCCAGATGTCTTTGTGCGAGGAGCCAAAGAGCTCTCGCAGGGTTTGGTGCTTGGCCGGATCGAATTCCCATAGATTGCAAGTCCGGTGTTGACAAGGTAGGATCCGACGGACTAACATCACCTGGACTACATTGACAAGATCGATATTCTTGTCTTCCATATCCTTGACGCGCGTCTGGAGCGCCAACAGTTCGTTGGACGAAGACCAGTCCATGCCCTTCTTGAACTAGGACGTAAGCCGCAGAGGGGCTCTGGATCAGAACTCAGGAGCAGCGGCCCACTCCGTGTCGCGCGGCTCGGTGATGTAAACCCACTCCTGTTGCCACTCCCTGACGGAATCATTGAAGGTACCTGTTGGCCATGTGACGTTGGGCAACTTGCTCACCATGGTGCCTCCGCACTCAGCATGCTCACTGCCCACTACCTTGGGCTTCACATTAAAGATCTTCAGGCATAAGCCAAAGTGTGGCGGGATGTGGAGAAAAGCCTCGCACACGACAATGAATGTCGAGATGATGAGGAAGGAATTGGGGGATAGATCATGAAAATCGATCCCGTAATAATACATGATGCCGCGAACAAATGGGTGGAGGGGAAACCCTAGCCCGCGGATAAAATGAGGGAGGAATACGACCCTTGTGGGGTTCCGGGGTAGGGACGATCTGTCCCGCCGCCGGGAGACGGTGGCCGGTTTTCTGGGCTAGATACCCGCCCTCCCGAAGTTTCTTGATGTCCTTCTTCCGGACGGTTGAGGCCATCCACTTGCCTCCCGCTCCGGACATATTTGGAGTGGTTCTTCGGAGAAAATGCAAACTTAGGTGCTAGAGCTCGAGTGCGCAAGAATGGATGGGCAAAGAAGGAGAGGGCGTGGTTGAAAAAGAGGAGTCCTTGTCCCTTTATAAGGGCGGTAAAAACTGTTCGCCTCCCCACTTGCCTGATAAACTCGCTCATTCCCCAAACGTTGGGATTGATGGCACGATTGGGTTACCCACACCCGTATTGATGAGAATCCCGTGATAAGGGGACACGATCTCTGCTTCAACAAGACGTGCCAATAAAACCGCCTCGCAACACGTGCAGTGGCTGGTTGAGAAAAACGGTTCGAATAATGACCGGGGCCATGGCGTGATGTCATGTTATGAAAAGTTGTCAGCAGATTGGATTTGTGGAAATATTATACTCTCTACGGTGGTATGTGGACTTTGTTTTGCAGAGCCGGACACTATCCTCGTGTTCAAAATCTTCTATGGAGTATTCGGAGGAGGAACCCGCCCTGCAATGCCGAAGACAATCTGCGCGCCGGACTCGTCGTCATTGAAGCCTGGTTCGGGGACTACTGAGGGAGTCCTGGATTAGGGGGTCCTCGGACAGCCGGACTATATACTTTGGCCGGGCTGTTGGACTATGAAGATACAAGATTGAAGACTTCGTCCCGTGTCTGGGTGGGACTCTCCTTTGCGTGGAAGGCTAGCTTGGCAATTCGGATATGTAGATCTCCTCCCTTGTAACCGACTCTGTGTAACCCTAGCTCCCTCCAGTGTTTATATAGACCGAAGGGTTTAGTCCGTACGACAACAACAATCATACCATAGGCTAGCTTCTAGGGTTTAGCCTCTCCGATCTCGTGGTAGATCAACTCTTGTAATACTCATATCATCAAGATCAATCAAGCAGGAAGTGGGGTATTACCTCCATCAAGAGGGCCCGAACCTAGGTAAACATTGTGTCCCCCATCTCCTGTTACCATCCACCTTAGACGCACAGTTCGGGACCCCCTACCCGAGATCCGCCGGTTTTGACACCGACAGTGCCCCACTATCTATCTTAGGGTTCAGGGTGGGGGCGGTGGTCACCGACGGTGGCGTGGGGATTGCTGGAGAAAAAGCTCGGCACAGGGAGGGGGCTAGAGGGATGGCTGGGGCGGCGGCGGACCGGTGGTGGGGAGTGATTTCGAGGCGGGCGGGGCGGCGCACCACCGGCCGCGGGTGGTGGAGGGCGGTGGTTTGGCCGGTGCTGTCAGTCGACTGATGCTGCTACACGACCAGCTGCCTCGGCTCTCGCACGCATTGCTGCTACTGCTTTTATGCTACTAGTGCGTTTAATTAAAACAGTAAAATTCAGTTTTGACGGTTAAGTTCAGTTTCGACAGTTAAATTCAGTTTTGATAGTTAAGTTCAGAGATGAGCGGCTGATGTATTCTACATCTAGCACTTTGTGGTTATGTCGTTTTACGTCATCTATTGGAGATGCTATTAGAATTCCACTCAGGTTAACGTTGTCTCTCTTGTCTTGCTTCAGCCTCGGCGTCGTACAACTCACCGGAGTTGCTCCAACGACGAAACCCTCCATCACAGCGGAGCAGTACCCCGAGCTCCATCTCTAGACGCCTAAGATCTTCTTCCCCTCCTCTGACAGCCAAGTCAGCCAGAGCATCCTCACCGACCAGCCCAATCACGATGAGATCGACATGGCTTCGCCAAAGAGGTTGTACACTTGTTGCATCTCTTTTTTACTCTACATGTTATATATATTGTCCACTGAGCACACGTAGTTACGTGAAATACGATTATTTTCTCCCACTATATGACAATCAGTGAAGTACCAGGCAACTTAGCTATCCGTGATGGACTCTCTTGAACGCCATCATTATTTATCTCTGCGTGTTTGAGCTGTGCATTTGTCGATGGGCCTGGGAGTTGAGCTAGTAGCATTACAAAAAAATACACTTCCGTGATGATACATGTTTTTCACAGTAGGTCGCTTCTTTTGTCATGCATGTACATCCATGACAAATTTATGACAGAATCAAGATAGTCATACCTGTGCTGTCGTAGAAGTGTTCCATGACATTACCAAAATTATCATCACGGAAGTGTCCACTTCCATGACAATAAAGCACGCGTCACAGAAGTGCTTTCGTCAAGGGTGACCGACACATGGCATCCACCATAACGGAACGCCGTTAAGCTATCGGGTCAGGTTTTGGATTCGATAACCTGTTAACAGCCTCGACCAATGGGGATTTTCCACGTGTAAAATCATCGTTGGCTAGAGGAAACACGTGTCGGCTCATCGTTGGGACAGATGTCATCCACTCACTAGACAGAAGGCGCCAATGATACGTCGACACGTGGCACGGCCCAACAGTGGCCCATTCCTGTGAAAAGGCCGGCCCATTTGACTTGGTCAAAAGCTGGTGGGCCGGCCCATGGAAAGCCTGTTAACGGCATGTTCGCATATAGCCCATTTACAGCCCGCTAATCCAAGGTCCGTTACGCCCTATCCGAATTAGGCCCAGTAGCGTCATCTGGGCCGTCCAATATGATTCCAGCCCATTTCCACTTCTGGCCCATGTATAGCCCATGACGTCTTTCGGCCCATATGAGGCCCTTTGTAACTCTTGGCCCATTAGCGGCCCGTGCTGAAACTGGCCCGTAATGAACAGTGTATTACTTTACACCCATTAACGGCCCGTGGTGAAACTGGCCCGTAATGAACAGTGTATCACTTTATACCCATTAACGGCCCGTTATTCCATTGGGCCGTTTCCAGCCCAAGTTAACTTTCGGCCTTCTGAGGGCCCATTTATTCTTGGTCTCATTTGCAACATTCGGTTACTTACGGCCCGTTACTGTCATTTTCTGTCTGTGGGCCAAATTCAGCCCGTCGTTACAGTCGGCCCATTTGCGGACCGTTAGTCTGTTGGGCCATTTTCATAGCATCACCAAATACGGCCTATTAACGGCCCATTATGGTCAGCCCATAAAACGCACGATTTCCATTAAAGGCCCATCTACGGCCCATTAAAGGCCCGTACAAGACCCATAAATGAGCCGGCGGCCCATGGATCCTACAAGACGTACAAGGCCCATGGATCCTACGAGACGTAGAAGGCTCATGGATCCTACGAGACGTAGAAGGCCCATGGATCCTACAAGACGTAGAAGGCCCATGGATCCGACGGCCCGTGAAGGGCCATGGTCGGGCGAATTGGCCCCCGTTTGAATGATATAGCATATTCAAAGAATTATCCTACTCAATACTATCACCTCTAAAAAGCCTACACTATTACAACAAAGAGATCAAGGCATAGAAAGGTAGAATAATCCTACACTATACAATAAAGAAATTATAGCCGATTATACCCAGTGGGCATTATGGTTCGGCACATGTGATAATAAAGCATACACAAACACCAAATTGCATACACTGGGCAAATACAGCTCATACATCATGGACACGCATCAACTTAACTCCATTTGAGCTATAATCTCTTCAGAAAATAGGATTGGCCGAATTCAGATAGCACAAATTTCAGTCTACAAAATCTCCAATTCCTTCATGGTTACCTCAGTGTCTTGTTTCATTTTTTGACTCCTGCATCTAATACATGCATGTCCATTCTCAACTTGTTGATTATACGTTGATAATCATGTACACGTTGTCTTGCCACCTCTAGTTGATGCTCGAGAACATCGGCACATTCCTATTCCAATCCATAATCATTCGGTAACGGCCATGCCGCAGTGCTCGCAGATCTTTGTGTTGATGTCACTTCATCCTGAAATGTTTCTGTAAGTACACATGACTAGGGCAAAAATATAGTTACAACAGTGAAGCGAACAAGACACTATTTTGTACTACATGGCAAAACAGGACTAACAATAATGTTACACGTCACTTTCAAAAAAATGTTACATGTCATGAAGCATAAGCAGGTGATATTTTAAAAATTGTAAAAAAAGATAGTCTGTGCAGCCTGCATACAGAAATCCCTCTTAGCTCACCAGAGGAGCATGATGTTGGGGCCCAATCGAAAACACAGACAAGTTACAAATTTAGACAGCACGTTGCGTATAAGTAAGCAAGCAGTTGGCCATTCTGTGCCTCAATTAAAGTCTTAGGGAGCATAATGAATAGCAGAGGGTTTCATACAAACATACTACAGCAGGCAAAACTATGCAATCATTAGCTTAGTATAAACTAGATTGTGAGTCTCATGCAATAATAGTTGGTTAATAGACTTCAAAGCTTCAGGCACACTTCGGCAGAGTAATTAAATGGTAAGGCCTTTAATTATGTCAACTAATAGTGATACAAGTACCGAACATCAGGCATGATTATTTGGGCATCTCATTAACTGAGGACAAATAAAGCAATTGAAAAGAGAAAATTAACTATGCCTGAAACAAACAAGGAATTGAACTGTTGAGTTGCATACATTGACTTACCTTAGTAGGTTGAAGAGGCTCAGCGCAGCTCCTACTTCTCTTGCAAGGCTCCTTCCTAACATCTTGTACTTGGAAATCCTCGATCTTATCTTCATTGCACCCCCTCTGCAAGGTGACACAAACTAGTTACTTGTCTCCTTGGAAGATAAATATGCATACTTTCCAGTCTGTGAACACAAAATAATGAGATTATAACAAAACAACACCACATAATGAAACATGCCGCATCTCTTGCACTTGCACACAATGAAATGAGCATTTACTATGTCTGCACTATGTAAAAACTAGGCATACCTTCGAACTGGATCTCCAGGTACTCTTGGAGAGCCTATTGTAGTGTACAACCAAACCTTTATGTCACCTATGAGTTAGACAAGGCCCCACTACAGCAGCCCTTAGTGTTTAAATCGTTGACAAGCTCTGTTAGAGTGTTATGTCAAGAACAGCAAGTAATCAAAGCAAACAGTCCTAGTATGGCTGGCTGATGCAAACAAGCAATTAAACAGATGTGTGAGCAAATCTTACATATCAAGAAAAGAAGCAAAGAAGGAGGCTTAAAGACCATCACTTGACTGACCACATTTAAGGGGCATTTAAACATCATGTGCAACGTATGAACTAACATAAACATTGCATATTCCAGATTCTACAATGGAATGCACATGTATTAGGTTATGCCATGTATGATGATGCCTAAATGTACAGATAGCAGGCAGGAGTGATTCATCATTGCATGCACAATTGAATTGCAGGTTAAGGGCCAGTTCGATTCCGCCTTTTCAGGGCATATTGTCAAAATAAGCCATAAAAGATGTAAAGAAGTCATTTTTGAGTTATGGGCTTGGGCTTAACTAATTTCGCTTTGGAGGGGGGTGTTTCGGGTAGAACCTCACTAAAAATTGAAGGGAAGGGGAATAGTGAAATGACTCTGTTGTCTGCCTATATTACACTCAAAATGCAACTGATGATGCCCGTGTCACACCTGACCCTCAAGTAAAAACAAACACGCAAGCATTCATTGCCCTGCCCGCTTGCATCTCCTCTCCCCTTTCCACTGAACGATGAATTGCTATGAGCTGCAACTGCTGCTGCTATATGATGCATTGCTATGAGCTGCTCCTGCTGCTTCTATATGATGAATTGCTATGAGCTGTTGCTACTGTATGATGAGTTGCTATGAGCTGCTGCTGCTGCTATATGATGAATTGCTATGAGCTACTGCTGCTGCTATATGATGGTTGCTACAAGATGCTCCTGCTGCTGCTATATGATGAGTTGCTACAAGCTGCTCCTGCTGCTGCTATATGATGAATTGCTATGAGCTGCTCCTGCTGCTGCTATATGATGACTTGCTATGAGCTACTCCTGCTGCTACTATATGATGAATTGCTATGAGCTACTGCCGGTATATGATGAATTGCAGAGTGCTTCTGCTGCTGTATGATGAGTTGCTATGAGTTGCTGCTGCTTCTATATGATGCTTTCAGGTGGTGCTGCTATACGATAATAACCAGCCACTTGGACCATCGAATTTCAGTAAATGATTGTTCTTCATTTAAATGTGGGTCATGCGTTTTTCGTTTAAATTAGGCAATGGGATCTCTATGGAAAACATTGACCAAAGTAGATTGTGCCAAGTAGATGGTATCTTTGTATTTGCATTTTGAGCAAATAGTGATGGTCTGTTTTCTTATCATATTAATTACTGCACTGGGTTCAATTTGCGATGTTTCCAAGTCAAATTAATTTCCATATGGGCAGCAAAATAAAAAAATATAATGCAATCTATACTTTTCACTGATCATACCAAAGATAAGCTGAAAACGCAATGAAAAGAACTGGTTGGCTTATTACATGGAGCTTATATTCACAGGTGCTTATTTTCTTAGGATAACTCGTAATAACTGTCCCTAAGAAACTTGGCTAACAGAACTAGCATACAAATAACATGTCACGATGATTGCAATGGAGGAGTGACGTACCATGGCACACTGTATAGGCTCACCGTTGCCTCTCCTTTTTTGCGATGTTCCATGAAATTGCCACATACATCTTGTACTTTTTCATTGTGTAACCCTATCTGCAAGTTGACACGTCTAATTTCAGACATCTCTACATGATACTACATTGCATATCCCTTGCGCATATTTAAACCACCAATTAACGATTGTGTGCGTACCATAAACTAGCCATGACTCTATATGCTGGACTAGCAGGCACTCTAAGGGAGCCTAATGTAGTGCACTGGAATTCCTACATGCCACCTACGATTTTGTGTAATGTACTGCCCCTGTTCCTAAATATATGTCTTTGTAGAAATTCCAGTATGGACCACATACAGATGTATATAGATGCATTTTCGAGTGTAGATTCACTCATTTTGCTTTGTATGTAGCCTATAGTGGAATCTCTAGAAAGACTTATATTTAGGAACGGAGGTACGAGGTAGTATCATGTATGACATCTACATATCTAATTTAGCAGCCAGTAGTAGAAATCATTGTCTGCACAAAGGGATTACTGGTCGAAAATCCTAGCAAAGCACGCTGGCAGGCACAGAACAATACAAGAGAGAGAGAGAGACGCGCTTACAAGATCATAGCAATGCCTCAGTCCAGGATCTTGGTTGGCCAAGTTGTTAGATCCAGAAGAAACATCGTCCTTGTAGTTTTTGCCAGCTACATAACAGGTAACAGCGATCGGTTAGTATATTTGAAGTACATCGGGCAGGTGATGCTGGACGGGTTTAAAGGTGACAAGTACCTAGGTCGTGGCGGGTGCTTGGCATCTCTCCAGACTGTGGGAATCAGGTTAGAAACGTCGAGGGTGATGACGCTGCACTGGCTGTCAGGGTCCGATAAGGAGATCTAGAACCGTCGAGTAGGGTGTTTGTGGAGCGGCTCCGGTAGGGTGGACTATGGTGTGGGCGAAGAGGATCTATGGCCGTGGACGAGGGCATAGGTGAAGCTGCTCCAGTGGTTGGGTTAAGGATGGTGTCGACGATGCGGATCTGCGGCCGTGGACGGGGCGTCAGAAGCTGCTCCGGTGGTTGGGTTAAGGGTGGTGTCGATGATGCGGATCTGCGGCCGTGGATGGGGCGTCAGAAGCTGCTCCGGCAGGTTGGATGAGGGTGCGAGGAAGAGGATCTGAGGCCGTGGACTTGTGAGTTGGCAAAGCGGCCCCGGCAGGGTTGAGAATGATATAGGCAAAGCTACTCCGGTAGGGTTGAGGAAGGTGTCGGTGAAGCGGCTGCGGTAGGGTTGAGGAAGGTGTCGGCGAAGAGGATCAGAGGCCGTCGAAGGGGGCGTCGGTGGGGCGGCTCCGGGGGTGTGGACGAAGCGTCTCCGGTGGGGAGTACGGATGAGCCGCTGCAGATGTGCGGCGGTTGAAGAGAGTACCGGCGAAGCAGATCCGGCGCCGTGGACAAGGCCGGCACTGAATGGGCTGTGGTACAGTGGTGGATGAGCAGTCTACTTCTTTCTAGGGGAGGTGCGAGGGATAGATGCGGCCGCAAAAGCAGATCCGGCGAGGTGGACGCCGCTGGCAGTGAATGGGCTATGGTACGCCGGTGGATGAGCAGTCTAGGGTTTTGAGAGGGGAGGGGAGAAAGGGCGATGAAGTACGGACGGCGTGATGTAAGATGCTTTGGTGCTGTGGAGTTAGCCGTTTTTGCGGGAGGGGGAGAGGAAATGGGGGTGCCGTGTAGTGGGGGAACCGGAAGTTACCAAAGCAGCCCCGACCTATCATGTAGATGAGGGCGGTATTGTAACTGTTGGTCTCCGTGCACCAAGGACATAAGGGGGATTTCGCATGCTAAAGACTAAGGTGGCGGAAATTTTAGAAGGAGGCGGGAGATTTTGCCACCCGCGGGATGGTTCGTATCCAGTTTCAACTAATTTTGGACCGTGCTAGCGGGAAGGTCATGCTAGACTGTGTACACGGGGCACGCGTCAGCAGTTAATAACTGGTGTGAAGTCCACCCCAGAAAAAAGACAATAACTCGGGATGATGCGCCGATAACTTGGACGTTCACATGGGCACGGCCAATCGTACGGGTGTAGTGGCGCGTTCACAAAAAAAGGGATCAAACGCTCGGCCTATGTATTTCTCGTGTAAATAGATAATTTAGTGTCATTGGTTATTTACTTTAAACATAATGCATTGACGTGTTAGTGTAGAGGCGCACAAAAAGAAATGGATATTGTAGTCAGCTACTTCAAAAGTGTTACCTCATATGATTACATAGCCTCCATTTCATAAATTGTGTACCCGTTGAATTCATATATGAATATCACATATATTACTTCAGAATAGAAAATTAAATCATCCAAGACTAATGAATTTGAATGCAAGAGTAACAATGGTGCATGTTCATGATAGCTACATTGGTTGTTTGAAGAAACATCGCTGTAACTTTGGCATGCACAACTAAAAAGGCTTATTTAAATAGAAAAAAATGTGATATGTGAGTGTCCAATCTTTATAGCGTTGAATCGATATTGTACCTTTGGCCACGATACGAAGTAGATATTGACTTATGTTCAAGCGATGCACGTCCACGATCGCTAGATAGTGATACGTGAATGAATTGTGCAATCTCTCTCACACGCATACATATCTCATTTCCCTGTGGGCATCGGAATCACACGCGCGCACTTCGTGTATTTCTCTCCCTCCGTTACGGTCAAATTAGTCTTTCTACCCCGTCCTACAAGTCTCTCACATAGAAACACACACGCTCTCTATTTCTAACACGCCCACCCCTTTAATTCCGCCCACCCACAGCCACTAATGTCTCTCACACATATGCTATCTACCTATCCCTTAATATAGCTAGATATGTGTCACACAAACTTCTTCTCCCTACTAGCAAGATGCCCATGCATTGCACGGAACATCAAGATGCATTTGTATGAGAAGTTTATCTTGTGGGAGAAAAGGATGAACGAGGGAATGCCTTATTTGCAAATGTGGAGAGGGGTGTGGGTATATTTTTGCAAAATTGCCATAGTTTCCTTCCTGTCTGTCGGATATAAATTGGATGGCCTATATTGCAGGATGGCAGGAACACAATCATCACCAACTCTGTTTTTTATAAGAGTAGAGATATCTGAGTGTCACTGCCCCCCCACACACACACACCCACACTTCCCAACACCGAAGGAGTAGGGTGACACCTCAATCTTGATACTAATCTATCGACTGGCTTCTCTCTCAAACATACACACACACTACCCGGCACCGAAGGAGCTAGTAGGGTGGCACATCGATCTTGATAATAATCTATCTACTCCTCTTTCAAACACACACACACACACACACACACACAAGTTGTGCCTCTGTGCCTACCGCGCACACTCTCGATACGTCTTTCTCTCCCCCCCCCCCCCAACAATGACAGCAGAAGGGTGACAACTCGATCTGATCATAATCCGTCAATTGGTTTCTCTCTAAAACATTGTGTCTCGGTGCCTCGCTCGGTAGCGCCCTCGATATGTAGACTTCTCGCGCGCTCACAGCTGTAGTGACGATGACGCTGAACCCAGTGTGCCTTGTTTTTACCGGCCTCATGTGATAGTTTTCACCCTGTTTTCTATTAATTAACAAGGCAACCTTTTCTTTGTTACTACTAGTGAATCTGAAATCATTCGGGGCAGACATAAAATATATCACTTCAACCCAATTATCGCAGCAACTATTTAAAAAAAATAAGCTAGCTGCCTGTGCATTGCACGGAACATCAAGATGCATTTGTATGAGTAGTTTATCTTGTGAGAGAAAAGGTTGAACGAGGGAAGGCCTTATTTGCGAACATGGAGAGACGTGTGGGTATATTTTTGCAAAATTGCCATGGTTTCTTTCCTATCCGTTAGATATAAATACGACGGCCTATATTGCAGGATGGCACACACACCATCATCACCAACTCTGTTTTCTACTCCCTCCTTCCAAAAATACTTGTCATCAAAATGGATAAAAAGAGATGTATCTAAAACTAAAATACGTCTAGATACATTTCCTTTTATCCATTTTGATGACAAGTATTTCCGGACGGAGGGAGTATTTGTCTTTTTAGAGATTTCAACAAGTGACTATGACCGGACCTTACCAACATACTCAAAAAAGTAGTCCATAATTTTGATGTTACCCTCTTTTCTTGGCAGTGCAGTGCCATTTGGATACCTCATAAATAAATAAAGTACTACATGATACTAATATATGATACATGGCGCAGGAGTACTAAGTATTATTAATACAGTTTTGCTAGAACTCATCTAGATGAGATATAATTTGGTCTCATTCATCTTTTATAGCCATTGGATGTGATACTATATAAGATGTGTGTGTGCTGACGTGGGTTGTATTTGTTCTTGTGCAACAAACTGACCACTGCATGTCATGTTTGATAGTCTCAAGTCATTAAAAGCATACAAGCCCCACATCTCTTCTTGGTTGATTCCTCTATTTATGTCAAAAAATAAGAAACAACGTGAGAGTTAATGCACCACGCCTATGTGTTTACTATTTGGTTTTCGTAAGATGACTTAATACTCACCTAGAAGGAGGGAGTATTCGATTTGACAGCGGGCGGCGCAGTTCCCGATACGGCTTTAATGCAGACGAGGGAGGGAGTAGCGGTTCTCGATATGTTGAACGGCCAATGCATCCTTCTTCAATTAATCCATGAGGTAAGTAATGGGAGGAGGTCCGGGAAAAGAGGCTGCACAATGTGAATGCAACGCAGTTTGCCCTCATTGCCCTCATATAAAGGCGCCCCTCCATTCCAATGCATCTACCACATCGTACGCACCTAAGCATTTGCCTAAGCACCTACACTAAGCGCAAAAGAGCTCACTCCAGACCCATGGCGGCGATGCTCGTGAGCGGCCAGCGGCTGCGCCAGATGGTCCACGATGCCGGCCTGCGGCATGGCGCTGAGGATCGTCTCCAGACGGTGTTGGAGACCGGCTGGTGGATGGCCGCCTTCGACGCCAACTACGACTCTCAGTTGGACCAGATGATCGTTGCCACCAGCAACAAGTTCACCGTCCTCAAGAAGCTCGCGGACGACATCGCCGTACTACTCCAGCCCACGCGCCCGGGCTCCTCATTGCCTGCCACCCTAATCGGCCTCCATGGCCGGAACCTCTTTCAAGCACTGGTGGCCCTGCGACTGCCCGCCGACGCCACAAAGAATGTCCACCTGGAGGTCGCGCTCGCCGCGAGGCGCCTCGCCCTGCAAGAATTCGTCGACCTACACATCCACATGTACGAGGAAATCGTGTACATAGGTATCTACAAGGCCAGTGAGGATGCTACGACGTTGGCCTTCCTCAACCGGCTGGAAGCCTTGGATGCCTTTGCTGAGAAGCACCTCGACCTCGCCACAAAAGCCGCCGCTCCTTAGCCACCGGTTGGTGGCCCGGCGCAGTAAGTTGAGGAGGAGGAGGAGGAGGTCGTACGTTCGTGGATCCATCTTTCTTCTTGCCTTCTGTAACCACCACTGCGATCGCATCATCGTGGCCTTAATTCTTATTGTGTTGTTGCATTCTCGTTCCAGTCAACACCGACATGTGCGATCCCTTTGCTTAATTATATGCATCACTGTAACTAGTACTCCATCCGTCAATTTATAAGTTGTGCTTACCTTTTCCATCAACTTCGTGCAACGCGCGGGCATCGTGCTAGAAACACTAGAATATGTCTATATAATCCGTATGTGATAGTCCATTTGAAATCTCAAAAAAAAGACAAATATTTAGGTACGGAGCGAGTAATATATTAGGAGTATATCAAAACAATAGTGATTTATTTCAAGTTTGCAAACAAATACTACTATTCTACTACTTTGGATCCGTCGCAATGCACGAGCACATTTTGCTGGTAAAAGGAAAAGGTCTGCCGCGTTCGCGTCGCACCCCCACATGCCCGGGAATCGAGAGTACAACACGGCCCGTCCGGCACAACACATGGCTTAGGGATGGCGTGTTGCCTAGCATTTTCACTTTCATGTGGGACCGCTGTTGAGCAAACCGACACCCCGCCCGCCGCCAGGTTGGAAAAAAGAAACGAGGGGAAGATCTAGTTGTAGCACGGAAGCCAAGAAATTTGGTGTCAGACAGGGCTCGTTGATAGAGTAGGAGCATTCCGTACTAGTACTACTCCTACTAGTACCAAGTTTGTACTCCTAATACTATATTACTAGTACTACCACTATACAACTAGTAGGTACGTGCACGGCACAACATCGTAGGAACAAAAAACGGGAAGATCTTGTTTTGGGTGATTTATCTTTTTTTCAATCAACATTGTATGAATAATATGATGTGGGGGGCACCCATGAAGCTTATGTGGCTTGGTTGCATGGGTACGGAAGGTTAGAGAAAAATAAATAGATAATGTGTTTAGAGTGCACTCCACTAAATAGATATATATATATATATACTTTGGATCCATTGCAACGGACCGGCACATCTATATCTATACCCCCTATATAGTGTGTGAAAAACTTTGAAAGTTGGTCGTTGGATGAAGCCAATCCGATGGTACAAAGATGGAAAATCCGAGCACTACTGGCTGTTGGATATCATCCACCAGATTCTGCCACATGTATAATCTAGAAGACTCCATGGTTGAACTTAATTCATGACTGAGGGCCTCTTTGATTCATAAGATTGCAGAAACACAGGAATAGGAAAAAGGTAGGATTGGAATGGCATGTTCATTGGATCCCTATAGGATTTGAGTTTGTTTGATTATGTCACATGAAAAACAAAGGATTTCTTTCAAGAGGTTGGAGTGCATGTTAGAATTCCTATGAAACGTAGTACAAATGAATCCTTAGGAAAATATTCTACATGATTCAATCCTACGAATCAAACGACCAACATAGGAAAAATTCCTAAGGATTCTAATCCTTCAAAGATCCTATGAAAATCCTTTTAATCAAACAGACCCTAACTTTGCCACAACTAAGCTTAGGCAAAGTTATTAGTTCTTCAAAACGAGAGAAACAAGTTGGCAAGCCTAAGGGAATCTTGCCACATTTTTTGCGTGTATCTCATGTGGGGCCTAAGGTGTGGCTTGAATCAAACACTTGCCTAAGTTAGTCAAAATTGCCTAACCTTACATTCCACCAGATTTTGCCACATGTTAGAATCCAGAAAGCTCCACATGTAGAAACATAATGCACAAACCACCAGAATCTCATGCGTGCAATGCACGTGTACCTTACTAGTACTATTTGGTAGTAGTAATAAACAAATTCCAGTTTTGGCACGAGCTCGTACTGCGGGAGCACCACAAGGCCTGCCGCAGGAGTTACATTTCCCTCTCGGGGCCCATGGGACCGAACTTCAGTGGCTTAGTGGTAGAAACAAGAAACGTGATGGTCGTCGTGGTTCAACTTCCATGGACAAGCTGTCATGTCTGCTGACACATGTATATCAAAACTAGAGTGTTTATATTTCAAGCACGTGAACAAGTATTATTCTACTACTTTGGATCCATTGCAACGCACGGGCCAGCAATTTGGTAGTAGTAGTGTCCATCTCTATCTCTAGAGGCCTTCCCCCGTTCATCCTTTTCTTTCACAAGATAAACTACTCATACAAATGCATCTTGATGTTCCGTGGAACGCACAAGGATGTTTCCTTGGGGGTCTCTCCAGCGCGGCGTGGCCGTAGTTGCAAGTTGACGCCCCTTGAGATGCCGACGTTGACGGGCACTTGGATTTCCTCCGATGAGCAGGTAAGATGAATTTGATCACGTAGTAAATGCATTCTAAAGACTACTTCCGTGTCCATTTCCTAATTCTCCCCCTTCCCACTGTTTCACAGGTTAGGCTCGGTGCGAGTGGAGATTGGCTTGCATATGTACGGGAGGGTACCAACATCAATTTGCACAACATTTACAATGGTGAAACCGTTCCCGTAGAACCTTTGTCCAACATTGGGATCAGCCATGCAACGGGCCACCGCATGAATTGGTACGATGGAACCACGGTGAGATTGAATAAGATAGCACGAACCTTGCACATGGCGGTCAAAGGCGGACCATGCTGTCTGCGGCCGATTTGTTGCCATACGAGTAGGAAGACGATGTGCTCCTTTCTAACCGCATCTTCGCGGTGACAAACCAGGGGACTTATTTTGTATGGGACACATCCTACGATATACTCCCTCTCTCCCAGTTTATTTGTTTTGAATCTTTTCATTTTATAAGTTTCAAATTCAAATTTAGAGCTCCCCATCACATGTTGAGATTACAATGTCCATTAAATCGTTGCATGCATGTATAGTAAAGAAACAAATCTCGAGTTTGGCACGACTTCGTGCTGCGGGAGCACCACAAGGCCTGGCGCAGGAGTTACATTTCCCTCTCAGGGCCGTCGGGACTGAGCTTCAGCGCCTTACTACACCTACCTTTGAGTCAATAACATGTGGGCCCGATAGGTGACTGGTCCACATGTAATGCTCCCGTAGGTAGAGGGGCAATGGGGCCAAGAGGGGTGAGCCGCAGGTCGGGGCACGTGTGGTTTCATGGGTTCGAGCGGCGTCGTGGGAATTGCGGGTGGCTGTGGTAGAAACTTGATGCTCGCTGCATTTTAGGTGGCCCACATGTCATGCGCACAAAAGCAGAGGGGCGGTGCGGCCGAGAGGGGTGAGGCGCACGTCGGGGGGCATGGTGCCGTGGGTTGGAGAGGCGTCGTGGGAATCGCGAGATGAAATGTGATGGTCACCGTAGTTGAACTTCCATGGACAAGTTGTCATGTCTACAGACACATGCACTGCATACCGATCACTGGAAGGAGTAGCAGAGAAAGCTATATATGCGGATAAATAGTTCCTTATAGTCAAGCGGACCCACGCTACTACTCTGTTCCAAAGACATGCACACCATCGAAATAATCCATCTATATCAATATACACCGAGAGGGAATAATTTTTTTTACAAGAGAGGAAATAGTTCATCCATCCATAATGCCCTCCTGCTGGTGCAGCCTTTTCTTCTTCTTCTTCTTCTTCTTCTTCTTCTTGTTCTCATTCTCTGTGGGAGACGGCTTCGCAACAAGCTCTTTGGACCTTGCAGCTATCTCGAAACTCACACGGGCATCGAGGGTAGCATATTTTATCCACTCGTACGTCAATGGATAATTCTCCCATCCAGACGACCTTAATGCCACCGTCTCGTCACCCTTCTGAAGATTTGTACCGAGCACAAAATTTGCTACGTCGAATAGGGATGGTGTCTGTTTATCACAAACTTCTATAGGAATTTTGATTCTGGTTTGTAGGTCAGCGATGCTATTCAAATCAAGGTTGTATGGCTCCAACTTCTGTTTGTCCCCTTCGATGGCTGCCCCATAGAAGTATACGTCCTCCCGAGACAAGAAATCGTGAAGCTCACCTGGTATGGAGGGCGAGTGTATGATGTGGTACACCAAAACATCATCTTCGAAGCACAGCTGAAGGACGGCGGCGCGCTGGATCTTCCCAGGGGCATGCTCCGTGTACTCTGCGTCGAGACCGATGACCCTCATCTCTACCTTTTCTAGGGAGTTGGATACATTGTTGATCCACTGCCGAACAACCCTTGGGTGGACGGTGACAGTGGCAACTATGCGCATCGAGCCTTGGACGAGGACATGTTGGACGCTAAAAACCTGCATCTCGATCTCTATCGCCATTTGGAACCGCTGGAACGGAGGGCTATGGTTTGGAGAATTAGGATTAGATGGCTAGTCTAACTGAAGTAGTAGATGATTATTTAAAGAGGTTAAAACAATGTGAACACAGTGGGGTTTGGATGCAAATGAAGACGAAGGGGAGGTGAAGAAGCCGAGGAGAATCAGTTCCCGATGGAGAAGTAAATGGGAGAAGTGGCGTGCAGGCAATTGATTAGACGGCTAGGTAGACTAAACGAAAAGGCTATGCGGGTAGACTGATGAGTCGTACCTGTTCGTGTACGTGCCCATCCTTCCTGATAGGTGGGACCTATGCAAACAGATAAAAAAATGTGTCGTAGTTTTTTTTGAGCGCGTGAGTGGGAGACACAACATTCTCTGGTTAAGGAATACTCCCTCCGTTTAGGTGAGTATAAGTCACCTTATGAAAATCAGGTTTTCCCAAAACCTTTAGGCGTGGAGCATTAACTTCCTGCTCGATCCCCTCCCAGCCTCGTTAGCCAGCGTTCTCTTCCTCTGCTGCGGCGTTCTACCTTTCCATTTTTCCTCTTCTCAAGTGTGGAACGATCTGCATGCCATCCTTGATGCACCAGAACGACCACTGCCACGATCTGCATGCCATCCTTGATGCACCAGAACGACCACTGCATGCATCGCGGCAGAGTGTTGATTGGGCATGCATGAGAATTTGGTTCTGCTCGCAATATGGATGATACCTGAACGATGAAGTGAACAGGCATGCTAGCACGGGAGACCTATTTACGCTATACAATACTGGAGTACTCATGTACCTACAACTGTGGTACACTTGATGGTCAAAATACTATTCATCTGGTCCTCACAGTGAAGTGACAACACCCTGCGCCTGACACTAGTCCAGGCGGCGTGTTCGTGTTACCAAAGTCAGCCTCACCCTGTGCACAGTGCAGTCTGTCACCGCCGCTGTACAGCACATTGGTGCCTCGCCTCATCTCCCTCTCCGCTCCCATAGCACCACTCCATCTCCATCTCCTTCTCCATCTCCATCTCACTGTGCCCCCGTGTACCGTCGCCTCACTCGCCTCCCCTAGTACCACTATTCCATCGCTAGCCGCTCCAGCACAGACATCCTTCTCCCCCGTAAATCAAGCCCCCTTCCAAACTCCACCATGGCCGAACGCGAACCGCGCAGCATCCATATGAGCCGCGATTGGAGCAATCTCTCCAGTGACATCCTCGACCTGTTCGTGTATGGATATGTTGAGCGCCCTGCGGCTGGCTGCATGCTCGAGGGACATGCACATGGCCATCGTCGAAGCGAGGCCTAAGCTTTTCAAGACACCCTGCTTGCTGCTATCTAGTGTTGCGAGATTGGCTCACCATGATACGGAGGCGTGCATGATGCCCCTCGACTTCAATCCGATCTCCATTAGCCGAAACTTCTTTGCAGGTATGTAGTGGGTCGCCGTACATCATTTCCCTCGACATCGATCCGATCACCATCGCCCGAAACTTCTTGGCAGGTATGTACTGGGTCGGCATGAACTCCCACTGGATGGCTGCCTTCAGAGAAGACGGTAAAAAGTTGGTGCTCGTGAACTTCCAGACCTCCCATGAGATTATCCTTCCTCCGTTGGATTATATAGAGTATTACCATCGCGGTCCAAGTCATCTAGATTACTAGTCAGTTGGAAGGACCTTGTTTTGCAGAAGATTGTAATCTGCCAAGTTCCCACACGACATGCGAATTATGCAGACTTCATGCTAATTGCCTTGTTCGACCGCGGACTCGCCTATCTTTACGCCGGTGCCTTCTTTAGCTGGAAACAACTCGGCTCGCAGTGGATCATCGTCAAAGCTGATACACACTTCTGTGATGCTATTGAACACAATGGCATCATCTACGCGATCGACAAAGCAGATGGCACCACGTATTGCTGGGACGGCGCGTGTAAGTTGTTTCCTCTCATGTTAATGATGACGCCATGACACTGTTTGAACTTTTTGTGATGATTGGCATATCTCTGTTTGAGCAGAATTTGAGTAGAACTATGGCAATGTATTAGAGACGCCGTAAATCATCTATATTTGGAATGAGTTAATTCATGTGATTGTGACCATGTCATTACAGCCAATTTGTACCCTCAATAATCAAATGGTTAGGAATATATGGATATTATCCTTATTTTACAGTAATCTAAATACTACTACTAAATATGAGTGTGTATCAATGGCCATGTTAGTTTCCTCATTTTCATGATGTAGAAACATGCACCACACTGTTGGTTTCATCTAACCATACATTAGGGAAGTAAATGTGCATATGGAGAACTCTATATTTGGAAGTAGTGAAATCCTGCAATGCTTACCATGTGTACATACCCATATTCTCCCTTCAGCAATCAATGGCTAGAATAATATCCTCACAAAAAAATTTCCCACGGAACACGAGTATATAACAATGCATGGTCTATTAGTTACCTTGAAGAATTTGTTTGTGAGGACAGAACATGATTACATAACATGCATGAGATGGTAGTTTCCTGTGAAGAATAGATTTCGAGATAACATGAGTATAACCATGCATGGCACTTCTATATTTTTGAACCCAGTATACATTTCCCTGTATTTTCCTCCCAGTTCCAATAGGGACATATCAATGTTGTTTCTTGCATTATCCTACTCATACTCTGAACAATGCTGATCTTACATTAACAATGCATGTCCTTTTTGATATGATGCGGTGTCCCTACAGTTATTGCCCTTTGTAATCACACCACCTTTGCCAAAAACAGGGAAGCACAACTGGTTCCTCACTCGATCAGACGACGGCAAAAGACTGATGATCATTCAGACACATGAGCCGGAAAAGTTATATTGCAAAAACCCCACTGTATACAAGCACCGTGTAATACGTGAGTATTCGGACAGTGGCTGATATGTCTATGAGCAGGATACCAGCTTGTTGGGGCCTTTAGGATTTTTTAGTTGGAGGCGGGTAAACAGCCTTGGTTCACACTCTCTGTTTCTCGGACTTAATTATCCGATTAACCAGGAGATCACCGTTGGCAAGGACCTTGATGGCAGAGAGGCTCTGTTTGCTATGAAAAACTGTGTCTACACGGCGAGCCCTAGGAGTTCGGGAGCAAACTCCCCTGATTGTCAACAATACAGCCTGCAGCCAAAAGAAGGTGAGAATGACAAAGGCATCCAGATTAACTTTGATCCTTGGATGTCTCAATTACGACAGGCAGTGATGTGGTTCGAGCCTTCAGGTTGATAGGTAATTGGGCTGTTGCATCGAAAGGGTGGAGTACTGGTGTCTCCGATCACTAGTCGCTGAAGCGGGGCTGCAAATTATCATGGTGTTGGATCATCTCTTCGAATGACCTTGTTGTCTTTGCTGCTGGTTCTGGATGGGTAGTTCTTTCTTTTGTTATGCATATTCCTTGTCATTTGGTCATCCTCGTCTATGTCACTCTTACTATGTAATAGTTGCTTCTGTTTAGAATGTCATTCTCGTCTGGATCACGAGAGTCTGAGCGCTGCAGATGGGTGCGTTTTGGTGGTGTAGCAAGACTTCTTATGAACTATCATGTCTTGCTATTTATGTCAGTAGTAGTCACTAGTCAGTGTTTGAATGTTGTATATATCGTTGTTTCGTACTGTTTATTGTCTCGAACTACTGGTGGGATAAATGAGGGCATCACCATTCTCCAGTGTTCAGAGTATATCTCCTTTTTTCAAGTTATATAATTTGAGCTCAGTGTCTTTTTGATGATGTACACTTGTTTGGTCCAGTGAGGTGTCGTTGAATATGGGCCGAGTAGTAACGCAATGCCAAACAGGTCAATTATGACTCTCGGGCCGGGCTCTCAAAAGATCCTGAAAAAAAGGTCGGGCTCTCAAAAGATCCTGAAAAAAAAGGTCGGGCTCTCCAAAAAAGAATGAATAAGGACTCTTAGGCCGACATGTGGGCGCCACCAGTGTCTTCGTGCGCTTGCGCGCCGAGAGCATATTGGCGCGTGCTCGAAATTCATGCTACCTTTTCATCTGCAGTCTCCCGCGCCTCCCCCACCTCTGGAATCTCGATTCCTACTCCAGTTCCCCCAAATCCCCCTCATGTACTCCCTGTACTCAAGCGCACTATCATGTCGCCGGTCAACGCAGATCTCCCAGCCGGAGATCATGAGGTCCATCCTGCCTTCGGTCGCTGCGTGTTGTCGCTCAACAGTGGCATGGCGGCGCTTGATGACCAGTTTGCCGGCAAAGTGCTGATGGTAACCATCAACGGTGACTGGCCTCCCGTCTCACCTGATGACCTTGTCAAAGCTCTTGGCATTGCGCACGGCATCCAAATAAGTGAGTTGCTCGTCGAAGTCTTTCCGCCACCGGCTGATTTCTTCGTCAGATTCCGAACAACTTTCGACTGCAGTCGTGTGTTCGAATCTTCCCGGCGTTTGTTCTGCGATGGCGCGCTAGTGAGCTTTGATCGGTGGCACCCAGGATGGGGCTCAGTGCCCTCTGAGCTTGAGTTTTTAACAAAGCCTACCTTCCACGGCATGCCTCGACGTGCTTGGAACAGCGAGTCCATGAACGAGCTTATCAACGACCTTGGAGGTGAGCTCGTAAGTATGTTTGTTCCTCCAGACAGCTGGGCTCTGACGGTTATGGCATGGATGAAGAAGCCATCCACCATACCGAAGGTGATTGGTGTTGAGATACCGGTGCAGGAACCGGGGTTGTACTATTTGTCGCCACCAAGGCCGCCGCGGACCACGTTTGGGATGTACATGTATCGAGTGTTCGTGCATGTCGAAGAAGTGGTCAATCCATCAATCGAAGTCCTGCCGCCGCCGCTAGTGCCAGGGTCCGTCGACGACATCCATTACAGGAGTCAATGTCAGACTTTCCCCGTGTTGCTCGGAATGATGGATGGCACAGGGCCTACTCCATCGCGCGGCGGAGGCCACTGCTTCTTTCGGAGAAGAGGCAGGGCTGCCTGCCTGGATGTGCTCTAATTTGAGGTAACAACTGAATCTTGTCAGATACTAGTTAAATCCGAGCTATGGGTGTGAAGCACTGATATGCCAGTACATTTGATTGTGACATGTTCTAATTTTGTACCTGAACTTTTTTTAGAAAGGGTTGTACGTCAACTTAATGTGCTAGGAGAACTTGTTGTGTTGTATGTCTATTTTCTTTGCACAACATTCAAGATATTTCCCCGTCATTGATAAAGACGATGAATCGTTATGTACGACTTCGTTGGTTTCAACATAGCCCTTCCCGTAGCGATCCACTGCTTCCATCCTGATTGTGCCGCCTGCGTGAAATTTGTGTATGCAAGTTCAGTGTGCTATGATGTTCTATATGATTGTGTCAACTATATAAGTTTTTACTGAGCATTAGCAATGCATATGGCTGAAATATGTATTTACGAGCATCGGCCGATGGGTCTCTATCTCTCTCTCTCTCACACACACACACACGCACACGCACAAGTGGGACCCGTTGAATTATTTATTTACTCGTGACAGCTTTTAATTAGGTTCCACTATAATCTAACTTTTTTCTTAAGTTATTAATTGAGCTCAGTGACTTCAAAAAGTTGTACAGAAGCCTTGTTTGGGCCTTTCCGGCGTCGCTGAATGTGGGCTGAGTAACCATGTTAGGTTGTACTGTACTACACAGGCCTTTTTTCACTATTTTTTCTTAAATAATACATTTTTTATTAATTTTCATAAATATTACGATGGGTAAATTTTTTTCAAAAATAATACACCGTCCGCCCGCTGCAGGCCGACTGGGCCTAGTCGGCCCACAGCAGGCCGATTGGATTCCAGTCGGCCTACAGCTGGTCGATTGGCCCCTGACAGCCCACTGTGGGCCGACTGGAGCTAATTGGCTCGCTGTCGGCTAATTGTTTTTGCAAAAGTGTTAATCATGTATTTAAAAAATATGTGTATTGTGACCTCCTCCGCTCGCTGTGGGCCCACTGTTGTCTAAAAAATATGTTTTAAAAAGTGTTAATCATGTATTTAAAAATTGTTAAACGTGTGTATAAAAAATGTTCCTTATCTATACAAAAAAATTTAATGTGTGTATAAAAAATAGCTTTTTTCAACATCAGCAATGCAACTGGGCCGACAGTTGTACACAATAGCCGCGTCAACTTGTTATTCTCCGCCCCGCTGGGTTGCAAACTTTACTAGGAGGTATGCATTAGGCTTAACAAGATAATGGACTTTAAGAAATAATAAATGGGATGTAATTATAATAACTGGACAGTTACTATGCACCAAACACGTGATTAGTTTGAAAAATATATTATTTTTGGAATTTGAAAATTTTAATTTCATTACATGTTGCGCGCGCAATATTTCATTGGATTTTAACGTAATACAACTTTATTTTGAAATTATATTTAACCTGACTAGAAATTTCGGATACAAATATTTCTGATCCCATCAAAATGTGGGAATTTTTTTTGAATTCTGTTTTGAGCAGTTGTTTGCAATTATTAATCGTTGTCCTAGCTAGAAGTTGGGTTGTACTTTTAACAAACTGTAAATGGGCTTTAGTAAATTCTATTAGGATTAAAAAAATGGGATGTACATTCTTACAAATCGCAAATGGGCTATATGTTCTCTGCCAAATCCGAGCTGTGGGCCTACTAAGTTAACGCGTACCAAGGGCTTTCTCAACTTAGTCAATATAAACGATTCTAGCTGTAGTGATCGTACGATGTCCATCCAATAGCCGTAGTGCTTCTTCAAGCTCTGGTCTTCTTGCTCCAGCCGCCCAAAGCAGCGCCGGTCGTGTCGCGTGCTCCTGCCTCCCGTGGCCGGCTGTGATGCCACAGAGGCCTCACCGCCCCATACTACTCCCACCGCTGGCCAGGCCATCCCTCTACTCAGCCACACCCCCTGTTATTCTGCGGCGACGGCAGCCTCACATCGTAGCCGAACCAGTGAACCCTCGTACTCCTCTCTGCACGGGCTTCCACTGCTGCGTCTTCCCCGGCTCTGCGTCGTCCGCTTCCTAGGCCTCGCCATCGTCCAGACCACGGCCCTAGTGGTCTCGGCGCTGCGTGGTCAACATGGTCAACGACTGTCGGTGTCAAAACCGGCGGATCTCGGGTAGGGGGTCCCGAACTGTGCGTCTAGGACGGATGGTAACAGGAGGCAAGGGACACGAAGTTTTACCCAGGTTCGGGCCCTCTCGATGGAGGTAAAACCCTACGTCCTGCTAAAACCCTAGAACCTACCGAGAGATCAGAGAGGCTAAACCCTAGAACCTAGCCTATGGTATGATTGTTGATGTGTATGTTGTCCTACGGACTAAAACCCTCCGGTTTATATAGACACCGGAGAGGGTTAGGGTTACATAGAGTCGGTTACAATGGTAGGAGATCTAAACATCCGTATCGCCAAGCTTGCCTTCCACGCCAAGGAAAGTCCCTTCCGGACACGGGACGGAGTCTTCAATCTTGTATCTTCATAGTCCAGGAGTCCTGCTGAAGGTATAGTTCGGCTATCCGAACACCCTTAATCCAGGACTCCCTCAGTAGCCCCTGAACCAGCTTCAATGACGACGAGTCCGGCGTGCAGATTGTCTTCGGCATTGCAAGGCGGGTTCCTCCTCCAAGTAATTTATAGACGATTTTGAACACAAAGATAGTGTCCGGTTCTGCAAAATAAATTTTCCTCATATTGCCACAGAGAGAATAATATTTACACAAATCTAATCTGCTGACGTATTCCATAGTGTGACACACCACGGCCAAGCCTTTATCCGAGTCATTTCATTATCCCCCTCAGCGCGTAATGCGAGGCGGTTTCCTTGGCACGTCTTGTCAAAGCAGAGATCGTGTCCCCTTATTCCGGGATTCTCATCAATACGGGCGTGGGTAACCCAACCGCTTCTAGGACTCTTAGATCATAGGCAAGTCCAAACGGACACGGAGAGGACTCTCGATATCCACCCTCTTTATAAAGGGACGAGGCCTTTTATTTTTCCCTCCCGTTCTCAATCGAATCCTTTCCCCACCTCAAGCTCAAACGCCCAAAGTTCAGGTCAGGTGCTCCGAACCTTGAGTCATGTCCGGATCTAGCCTTCAAGGCCGATGGGTGCCTTCTTCCGTCACGGAAGAAGACATCAAAAAGTTGAGGGAGGACAGATATCCGACCGCCGAGATTCTGCATCAGCTGCCTCCCCGGGGGCAGGCCGTCCCCTCCCCCGAACCTAACGAGAGCGTCGTGTTCGTCTCCCACTTCCTCCGAGGTCTAGGCCTTGCATTGGATCCTTTTGTCAAGGGCTTGATGTTTTACTACGGGCTAGATTTCCATGATCTAGCTTCGGACTCCTTTCTTCATATCATGACATTTATTGTTGTGTGTGAGGCCTTCCTCCGGGTTACCCCTCACTTTGGCCTATGGCTCAAGACCTTTAAAGTAAAACCGAGGATGATCGAGGGGCAACATGCGGAGTGCGGAGGCGCCTCAATACACAAGATGACGGGAGCTGCATGGCCCAAAGGTTCCATTCCAGAGGTGTCTGAATTGTGGCAATAGGAGTGGTTCTACATCACGGCTCCTAGAAGTGCCAAGTGGGCGGCCGCCCCTGTCTTCCGCCCAGGCCCTCCACCACCGCTGATGTCATGGATTAGCAGAGGATTAAGCTGGGGTCCGGCCAAGGACGTGCCTATACTGCAAAGCCGCATTCAAGATCTCTTTAATGGAGATTTCAGTTTGGTCGCGGTAACACAAGTTATGCTGGTTCGTCAAGTCCAGCCTTGCAAACGCCGGCCTTTTCGCTTGTGGGGGTTCAATTCCGAGGGACCGCGCGCCATTCGAAATTTCCTCGGCCTGACGCACGAGGAGATGTACAAGTTGTTCCTCGGACCTCAAGTGGAGTGTCCGGAAATTACCGAGGACGTGGGCCTGAGTAGCAACCGTGTCGCCGAGCAGGTAAGGCATCTTCCGACCGAGTGTACTACCTCTCCTTTGATGTGAAGTTATTTTTGAGAGTTTGCTTTTTGACCGGGACTGGCTAACGAAGGCGAAGTTGATTCGGTGCTCGGCCCCCCTCCCTGAGGGTTTGGAAAATCTGACATTGGAAAAGAAGCTCCAGACCGCACCTTGCCTGGAGCCCTTGAAGGAAAATGCGGGCGGTCACGGGCCCCAAACGATGGCCGCTCCAGCCGAGGGAGCGAGCGTCTTCATGAAGGAAGACGACCAGAAGAGGAAAAGGATTGCGTATGGGGATTCGGAAGCCGAAGCTTTGAAACGGGAGAAGAAGTCTCCCACAGAGGGTCCTACCCCGGGGGGTGCGGTTGCCGCACAAAGTCCTCGGGGGGATCAATTCTCCCACGAGTCGTAAGTGACCCAAAATACCTTAATAGTACAGATATGTCGTCTTTTCTTCTGAGAAGATAACCACTGCATGTATCTTTGCAGTTCGGTCCTTAGCCCCTCTCAAATGAGCTCGTCTTCGGGGGATCTTCTTCCAGAGATGATGGAGAGCGAAACGCCTCCTCCGGACTCCTCCGCTCAGGAAGCGGGCGACCCTGAAGTGTCGTCGCGGAGGGACTCTCCGAGTTCGGCGAGGCCAGAAGATAATCCCGTCGACCCCCGAAGTTCCCAGTGTCCGGCTCCCGAAGAGAGCAGACAAACGAGTCCAGCACCTTCTAGTGTGCGGTCGGATGTTCTGAGGGAGTTGGTGGGGCAAGCGGCCATCTCAGATGAACACCATGTGCTGATGAATACGGTGATGGAGAGAATCTTGTCCGCCGAAAGAGGATTGCATAAAGCTTTTATGAGTCTACTGACAGGTTTTGAGGTACGTAAAATAATGTATGATAGTCCTGCACATGCTAAGTGTGCCCTGTGTAGATAGTAGCCCCTGAGACTCTGGTTGTCATTCGGAACGACGACGATCAAAGGATCATAATCCCAGGTAGTAACCATATTGTTTGTATGAGCAGGTGATGGAAGCTCCGGTGGCTAGCCGGACTAGCAAGTTTGCCCATTTAAAATGGCAGTTGGATGCGGCAGACGCCGACATCAAGCTTGTTAACAGAAGGCTTGACGAGGCGCAGGGTAGGTGTTATTATCTGGTAAACGCCCCATAGTAAGAGCAGCATGAAGCCGGTATATTTAACATGTTATTACTGCAGATGGAGTTGCCACTGTTGAAACCTTGCGGGCGGAACTTGCCCGAGGCAAGGAACAAGCAAGATTGGGTAATGCGGCTGCTTTGAAGGCGGCCGAAGAGTGGCGAGCCGAGAAGGCCGCGCATGGCGAGAGCCGGAATAAGATGGCCAATATGGCCGTAGAATTAAAAGCCGCCGTAGACCGTTGCCGGGCTCTTGAAAAGGAAAACCAGGCGAAGGCGTCGGACCTTGAGAAGGTTGCTGCAACGGGAAAAGACCTCCGCTCTGCTATGAGGGCAAAGAAGGAGGAGCTGCGGGAAGCTGGGGATATTGTAGCAGGGAAATCCTTTATGCTGCAGAGGAAGTTCGGAGATCCACAGTATGCCCCTCTGGATCGGCTGTGGAGTTCGGAGGATGCGTATATGGATTTGGCGGCGAGCGCTGCTGATGCGGCCAAGTACTTGAAGGGTCAGACGGACCGTGAAGTGGACCAGCTATTTTGGACACAATTCCATTCTCCCGAGCGTCCACTTTCGTTGTCTGACCAACTAGCCGAATGGGCCGAACTAAATAGGTTGTCCGGACTCGCCATGAGGTCTGTTGTGGATCAGCTATGGCCGGAAAGGCTAAAACCGAACAACTATTTTGGCTTGGTGCAGCAGTTCCTTGACGTGGTGTCATGCATTAATGCGATGAAGAGGTCGGCGTGTATAGAAGGCGCAAAAATGGCCTTTGCCCGTGCTAAAGCATATTGGGCGGAGATGGATGCTACCACTATTGCAGCGCAGGATTCGGCCATAGGTCGAAGGGTTGCTAAGCACTACTTTGAGGAAGTTCTTGAGGGTGCTCGTTTGATAGAGACCCAATGCTCAAAAAATATTATGTTTGAGTGACATGTAATCTCATTGTAAGCGAAATGCTTTTATAAATTTTCATAAGGCTACTTTTATACTTTTGCCTGAAAGTAATGTGATGGCTCCTGGGCGACCGTTTATGTATACCTGTGTATAACCTGAAAGATTGCAGTCGTCGGCTTCAACCCCCACGCATATAATGCGAAGGTGTTCGCAAAAACACGCATTCACACTTAACCCAACGTCTTGGTCCTATTAAGGAGGTGATAGCGGAGCGAGCGAGGCAACCGGACTATAATGCTTTAACACTTTCACTTAGCCATAGGAGTTTGACAGTGGGGCTACTAGATAGCCCCTGGTGGCTCTGCACTCTCCCGATCCCGGGGTACATATATGCCTGGCCAGAAAGCGGCCCTTCGTTAAGGCGGAGGAATTCTAACATTCCCATGGGTCATCGAGTGGTTGACTAGTCTCGCACTAGATCATGACAATCAGTTTTCGGCTTTCTCTACTGAGGTGCTCGTCCGGATGAAGCAGGGCACAATCGCAGTAGTTCTCCTGGTGCTACCTTAGCCGGTAAAGTGAAACGTAAGGCACCAAAACACAGGAGCCGGGCAAACCCAACATTTGACCAAAGGCAATGATTCGGAGCTGATGCATATAGGGCCAAACTCGCGACGCCGAACACTCCCTAAGGTATTCGGTCTTTGTGGTATAAACTGGGCCTAAATAATGGCCTTCGTAAGAAGCCCCTTATGTGCCAGGTACGTGCATTGGTCTGGCGTGGCCACATGCCAAGACGTCAGCATCCTTCTCAACGGTGGATATGTATCAACAAGAGACAGTAAAAAAGGTTTACGCGGGGTCTTAATCTAAAAAGAATCCTTGGAGAGGGTCCCTGCTGCACGTCTGCGCCTGTGTCTCTGTTGTGCCGTATCTTGGACGGGTGTGGCACGATGATCATCTGTAAAAGAGAGGAATTTAGGTGAAAAAGGTTGTCGTGCAAAAAAGATAATTAAAGAAACTATGCATAATTTAAAATGAGGAGGAATGGCCACATGTCTGCGCGCGTTGAGCCCCTTGTAAATAGGGGTGTGACCATTTATTCGGTATAAGTAGCGGCGCCGGACTCGATTAGTTGTGTCTGAGGTCTTGACGACCTATGGGGCGCTTTGGCTAGTCCGGGCGCCTTTAGTGTGTGGCTACCAAGGCAGCCTCACTCTCTTCGGCGCGCAGAGATCGCTTGATATTTTCGTCCACTGAAATGATGCCGCGTGGACCGGGCATCTTGAGTGTGAGGGAGGAGTAGTGTGGTATTGCATTAAAGAGAGAGAAAGCTTCGCGCCCGAGCAGTGCTTGATAGCCACTTTGAAACGGAGCGATGTGGAAGGTTAAATGCTCGCTACGGAAGTTATCGGGGGAGCCGAATATAACTTGTAGTAGGAGGGAGCCCGTACAACGAGCCCCTGGGCCTGGCGTTACTCCTTTGAAGGTAGTATTGCTGGTGAATTTGTGTTGGGTCTAACCCCATCCCGCGGATTGTATCCTGGTATATTAGGTTTAGGCTGCTGCCGCCGTCCATCAAGACTCGTGTGAAGTGATATCCGCCAATTACTGGGTCTAATACCAAGGCAGCCCATCCTGCGTGTCGGATACTTGCTGAGTAATCGCGATGGTCGAAAATGATCGGTTGAGACAACCATTGGCAGGACTTCGCGGTGACAGGCACTTGGGTATATTTTCCTGGGGGTGCCGCATTGTTTTTTTTCTTGATCATGTGTAGTACGTTTACTGTTTTGACTTCTGGTGGGAATTTCTTTTGTTCCCCAGTGTCTTGCTTGGGAGGCTCGTCCTCGTCTTCACTTGGTGTATCCTCCCCCTTGTGTACGGCGTTGAGCTTGCCGGACTACTTGAAGACCCAACATTCTCTGTGGGTATGATTAGCGGGCTTGCTAGGGGTACTATGTATCTGACATACCTGGTCCAGAATTTTGTTGAGGCTGGACGGTTCATCCCTGGTGCCTTTAGTGGGCGGCTTTTGACCTGGCCGGGAGCTTTTGAATCCGGCATTTACTGTCGTGCCCTTCGTGCTGTCTTCTTTATTCCGGCGTTTGCTATTGTTGTTGTGCAGTGATTTCTCATTTCCATCTCTAACTTCAGATGTACTGGGGTCGCTGGTGCTGCATCTGGCTAGCCAGCTATCCTCACCCGCGCAAAAGCGGGTCATGAGGTTTGTTAATGCGGCCATCGTTCTCGGCTTATTTTGGCCGAGGTGTCTGGCGAGCCATTCGTCACGGACGCTATGCTTGAAAGCTGCCAAGGCTTCGGCGTCCGGACAGTCGACAATCTGGTTCTTTTTAGTGAGAAACATGTTCCAAAGCTTTCGGGCTGACTCTCCGGGCTGTTGAGTTATATGACTCAAATCGTCCGCCTCCGAAGGTCGGACATAAGTTCCTTGAAAATTTGCCCGAAAGGCGTCTTTGAGCTCTTCCCAACTTCCAATGGAGCTTTCGGGGAGGCATTTGAGCCAGTGACGAGCTGGCCCTTTGAGCTTGAGGGGTAAGTATTTGATGGCGTGGAGATCATCTCCTCGAGCCATATGGATATGAAGGATATAGTCCTCAATCCAAACCCCAGGGTCTGTTGTCCCATCGTATGCCTCTATGTTTACGGGCTTGAATCCCTCTGGAAATTCATGGTCCAGCACCTCATCGGTGAAACATAGGGGGTGTGCGGCACCCCTGTAACTGGGTGTACCGCGTTGTTCTGATGCCTGTTGTGTTGCATTGTATGCTGGGGCGCGCTTGCGTGGTCCATAGATGGATCTTGTTGCGCCATCCTTTGGGTGCGAGCCCTCGCGTGGGTCGCGTGTTGTATTGTGAGCGGCATTGTATGCCGTTCTGTGTTGATAGAGGGGTCGTCCATCCGACCAGGTGGTTGCTTTGATATTTGGTTGTGGGGGGTTGGAGGCCTCCTCATCGAATTCGGGTAGCAGCTTCCGCTTTGGGTAGCTCTTTGAGGGGCGATCGTCGCCGTACATTGCTGATGTATTAAGTATTTTACTCCATCTGAATTTGAGTTTGTTTTGCGCGGCCTTGAGCCTTCGCTTCTGCTTTTTAAGGCTCCTTGGTGGCAACGAGCCTTTCACGGGCATTCTGATGCTCCGGGTGCCTGTCCGGCGTTATGTCGTCCGAACCATTATCCCTGATAGGATTTGTTTGTTCGGTTTGGATATCCGGATTGCCGTTGTCCGGCAGCAATTCGCCCTGCTCCAGCGCTGGGTCTGTGTGATCGCTATTTCTGTCGAGGCAGGATTTGGGGCAGCGCTTGCGTCGCCATTTTGACTGCTTTTCGAGGGCACAGGCCTTCGGTGCGTCCTTCCGCTCCTCGTCGTCATCTTTTAGTGCGTCCATCGTGTATACGTCATATGACGAGCTGGCATTCCAGGGCCCAACAGGCGCTGGTTCTTCATTGTCTCCTTCATCGGCGTCCATACCGTCGATGTCTTAGCAGTCAAAGTCGAGCATGTCGGTTAAATCGTCGACAGTGGCTACAAAGTGGGTGGTGGGTGGGCTTTGAATTTCTTCATCGTCCGTACTCCAACCTTGCTGACCGTAGTCCGTCCAGGGCTCTCCTGATAAAGAGAGAGACTTCAGTGACTTCAGGATATCGCCGAAAGACGAGTGCTGAAAGACGTCCGCGGCCGTGAACTCCATGATCGGCGCCCAATCGGATTTGATCGGCAGGGGCGCGGAGGGTTCGGAGTCCGGAGAAGAATCCAGCTTCATGGAGTCACGAGTCTCGCAGAGTACGGGGCTGGTGTTCGGCTCAACCGCCGTTGGGATCACAGCCCCCGAGGTGGCGTCCAACCGCCCATCCTCGATTGGCGCGGCTGGCTCCGAACTAAGGGTCGGAGCCGACACGGGTGCGGCCTCCAGGGCACTG
This sequence comes from Triticum urartu, assembly GCF_003073215.2. Classification (NCBI taxonomy): domain Eukaryota; kingdom Viridiplantae; phylum Streptophyta; class Magnoliopsida; order Poales; family Poaceae; genus Triticum; species Triticum urartu. The sequence goes on along the minus strand of NC_053025.1, from coordinate 535,175,924 downwards.
TTCGGCGGCAGAGCTAGATCATGCTCGTCATGACAGTGCGGCGCGCTCGGCGGTGGTTCGAGTCCGTCGAAGATCAAGTCCCCGCGGATGTCAGCCGTGTAGTTTAAATTTCCGAATCTGACCTGACGGCCAGGGGCGTAGCTTTCGATCTGCTCTAGATGGCCAAGTGAATTGGCCCGTAGTGCGAAGCCGCCAAAGACGAAGATCTGTCCGGGGAGGAAGTTCTCACCCTGGACTGCATCGCCATTGATGATCGTAGGAGCCATCGGGCCTGACAGCGACGGCACAGAGGAACTCTCAATGAAAGCACCAATGTCGGTGTCAAAACCGGCGGATCTCGTGTAGGGGGTCCCGAACTGTGCGTCTAGGCCAGATGGTAATAGGAGGCAAGGGACACGAAGTTTTACCCAGGTTCGGGCCCTCTCGATGGAGGTAAAACCCTACGTCCTGCTTGATTAATATTGATGATATGGGTAGTACAAGAGTAGATCTACCGCGAGATCAGAGAGGCTAAACCCTAGAAGCTAGCCTATGGTATGATTGTTGATGTGTATGTTGTCCTACGGACTAAAACCCTCCGGTTTATATAGACACCGGAGAGGGTTAGGGTTACATAGATTCGGTTACAATGGTAGGAGATATGAACATCTGTATCGCCAAGCTTGCCTTCCACGCCAAGGAAAGTCCCTTCCGGACACGGGACAGAGTCTTCAATCTTGTATCTTCATAGTCCAGGAGTCCGGCTGAAGGTATAGTTCGGCTATCCGAACACCCCCTAATCCAGGACTCCCTCAACGACCAACTTCCATTGGAAGAGTACTGTACGTGGAGAGGCTGACAGCTGGGTCCACGGCAGCCGCAAGGAAGTGCCTCCTTATTACGCGCAAAATAATTATTCCTCCACCTGACAGCGGGGACCCACCGGACGGGCCACCGTATTTCGCGAAAAAAATGATTCGCCCCCTGACTGCTGGGACCCACGAGCTACATCTTCGCACGCAAGGAAGTGCGTCCGGAAAAAAATGATTCGCCCCCCCTGACTGCTGGGACCCACCAGGCCCCCGACTGCTGGGACCCACCAGCTACATCTTCGCATGCAAGGAAGTGCGTCCGGGCAAAAAAACAAAACGATTCGCCCCCTGACTGCTGGGACCCACCAGCTACATCTTCGCAGGCAAGGAAGTGCCTGACAGTCGGGACCCACCTGGTCGAAGCGTGCGTAGCGTTGTCATTCTGGTCACGAACATGTACGTACATACTGGTCGATGTAGAGGCGCGCACGTGTCGTAGTAGAGGCGTGCACGTAGCATGTACACGTACGTACTGCGGCCAGGGTGCAAGAAAGAAAATACGACCATGTATGTGTACATACGGGCGGGGTCTCGAACGCCTACTCGCACATACGTACGGCCAGGGCTCGTGTACATGGATGGGTCGGAACGGAGAAACAGCGTCGTCGTCGTGTTCATGGGGAGGCAACGGAATGAGTCGTGTTCATCAGGAGGGCTTGGACGGAACAAGCGATGGAAACGAGGCCTGGCGTACCGCAGAACGGAGGAAACGGCCTTGTGTTTGACCGGCCACGTTCGAAACGGGATCCTGTTCATCAGGAGGGGTCTGGCGTACCGCAAAACGGAGGAAATGGACCTCCTACGGTTGAAATGGGGGTCCTGTTGATCGGGAGGGGTGTGGCGTACCACAAAACGGACGAAACGGGCTTGTGTTGGAGCGCTACAGTCGAAACGGGGGTCCTGTTCAACGGGAGGGGTGTGGCGTACCGCAAAACGGGACTCCACGGGATACTGTTCATCTCCACCTTCGACCTCCTCCAGCCTCCACGGGCTCCTGTTCATCCAGCCTCCACGGGCTCCTGTTCATCTAGCCTCCACCGCGCGCTACTCCACCGGCTACTGTTCAACCACCCCTCCACCGTCTACTGTTCATCCAGCCCTCCACACCACGGGGTCCTGTTCAACCACCCCTCCACGGGCACCCCTCCACCGTCTACTGTTCATCCAGCCCTCCACACCACGGGGTCCTGTTCAACCGCCCCTCCACCGTCTACTGTTCATCCAGCCCTCCACATCACAGGGTCCTGTTCATCCACCCCTCCATGGGCACCCCTCCACCGTCTACTATTCATCCAGCCCTCCACCACACCACGGGGTCCTGTTCATCCAGAGGCAACGCCACCGCTCACTGTTCATCCAACCCCCCCCCCCCCCCCCCCCCCCCCCACCCCCCCGCAACGCTCACTGTTCATCCCATCGATCGGCTTCAGTTAGCAGCAGTAGCGAAGGAATCGCTCGATCGGGTTCAGTTAACAGCCATCGATCGATCGCTCGGGTTCAGTAACGCGTAGCCTGCAGTGCAATCGCTCGGGTTCAGTTAGAGCCCAACGCCTCGCTCGGGTTCAGTTAGAGCCAACGCCTCGCACACACGCGCGTACGTGTACGAGAGAAACACGCATCGCTCGGCCCCCGACCTCCCACCGTAACCGGGAACTCCCTGAAATTTTCCTCCCCCTCGCTTCTACCATAGTTTTTCCGTCATGGACGGCCCAAAGAATGTCATGCAGCTGCGTCTCCGGCCCGCCTAGGACGAAAAGCCCATTTTCTGTCATGATTTTTTGTCATAGAAGTAGGAGCCCACCACATCTATGATGATACCGGGTTTTGTCACAGTTATCTTCATAGAAGTGTCATATGTATGACAGAAAAAAATTCGTTCGGCCCAAAATGTCACGGATGTGTCTTTTTTTGTAGTGTAGGGCAGTGGCCTGGGTCCAAAGTAGTAAAGTAGCACAAAAACATTTTTTGAGTGTAGGCTTTTCCTTGCTCAAGCCTGCCTACTAGAATCGCCAGTGCTTGAAAGTAAAAGTGAAGGAAAAACATAGGAATTGGGAAGTTTCCAATTCATGCATTTGGTTCAAAGGAATGGAGCAAAGGAAAACTGTAGGATTTGTTCCTTTAGTGTTCTTTGAAAGAAAAAACCGTAGGAATTTTAATATCCACTTGTCCTCCTTTTCAAATTCCTATTCATGAAGCACAAGACTAAGAGATAGTAGCATAATAACATTATAACCGTACATTTTCTTGTGGTTTGACTTAATCTCACCATGCTTCTTTGCATCCTGTGATCTTCCAATTATTGTGAACCAAACACTCAGATTGGTAGAAATATTGTGTTTTTAAATTCTATGTTTTGCACGTGCATTCCTATCTTATTACTGTGTACTCCCTCGTCCCAAAGTTCCTGTCTTAGATTAGTCTAGATACGGCTATATCTAATACTAAAACGTGACTTTATACATCTGTATTTAGACAAATGTAAGACAAGAATTTTGGGATGGAGGGAGTATTTCCTATCCCTGCGTTGTTAGAATCCTCCAATTCAAACGAGCCCTTAGAGAATTACTTCTCTTACAGATAGTTGTCAAAGAAAACCTTGTGTGGATTGTCCCGCTCCTCCTGTGCCGTCATCCACCCTAGCTCAGCTGCTCCAATGACAGAAGGGTCCAGCACAGCAGGGATCCGGCCTCCATACTATCGTTCGCCGCCGCGGGCAGCCATGACAACTGCATTACCATCATCAACCGAGCAGATGACCTCGAGGACTACACGAGTCCGCAAGAGAGGCCGCACTCTTTCGTGTCTGCTTACATTATGCATCGCTTAATATTACATGCTACTTTATCATCATGTTCCCGATTAGACTCAGATTCAGCTCCAAACTAATGGTCAAACTTTAGTTTTTAAATGGTTATGGGGTACATATCAGGGCCACAATCAATAGTATCTATCTACTATCTGGTTAATCTTTGGTGTCTACTATGAGTTTCATGTTGGGTGGGAAACAAACAGTAAAGAATCCATTATCTGTATTTTTTAACTGAAGACATTATCTGCCTGCTATCATTGGTTTTGGGTCTATCCAAAGGTTGCTACCATCACTCTGGTTTTCTGCATGCACTCCTTATATAATCTCACTATGTTTTATTCCTATGCATGTCAGTAATTGTACACAATGGAACTGAACATGTAGAGCAAAAGAGACGAGCCTTGCATGGCAATAAAATTTCATGCAGACGTCGCCCCATGGTAGGTGCAAAGGCAGCCCCCCTCCACCCATTTCGGATTGTAATCGAGAGGAAGATATCTGTTCTGAGGGGGATTCAGAAGGAGAAGACCACTCCAATTTACCCCCTGAGGTCTTCGCTTTAATTTTTGGCATGCTGATGTTGGTTATATCATGCATATGGTGCCTTGCATTGCTTACTTTATACATCAAATATGTCATCTTCTTAGTTTAGACATGCTTTGTGTGAATGCCATCTGTTTAGTTTATTCATCGTTTATGTGAATGTTTAGCCATGCATCATATATGTGAATTTTGCAGTGTCATCTTGGTTAGCCAGTCATCTTATATGTGAATTATATCAGGCCATCCTTTTTTCGTTACGTATTACATTTGTCAACAATGTTAGTATGTTCAACTACTCTTCGCGTGCATTAGCCATTTGACACGGTGATGGAAACAAGGTCTTCAGAGCAGACTATGCTATCTGATGAAGCGCATATCTCGCTGTTTACGGATAGCTCCTCAGAGGAGGATTCAGAGACATATAACAGTCCTATCCCCTCCCCCCCCCCGAGGTGTATGCTCTAACTTGGTAGGGTTATGTTGCTCATATTGTGCGTATGGTGTCTCACATTGCTATTTCATTTGATTAGTTTAGACATGCTTTGTGTGAATGCCACCTGTTTAGTGTCTAATTACCATATATGTGAATTATGCATTGCCATCTTGTTGCAAGACATTATATATGTGAGTTATGCAATGATATCTTGTTGCAAAGGCATTATATATGTGAATTATGCAATGCCATGCTATTTAGCCAATCATCATGTATGTGAATTATATCATGCTATAATTTTTTTGTATTATGTGTCCCATTTGTCGACAACATTTGTACATTCAACTACTCTTCCTGTGCATCAGCCATTTGAAGCAGTGATGGAAGTATCTAGAGTGAAAACAAGGTATTCAGAGCAGGTAATGCTACCTGCTGAAGCAGACATCTTGCTGGTTACAAAGAGCTCCTCAAAGGAGGATTCAGAGACTGATGACCAGTCCTATCTCCCCCCTGAGGTATATGGTCAAACATGGCAGTGTTATCGAAAGGATCGAGAAGAGGTGTCTAGAGGGGGGTGAATAGACTCTTAACAAAGAAAAGTTGCAGTTTTTATTTTCTTCAAGTTAAGGTGGAGTTTTAGCACAAGTTTAAGAATTCACAATACATATCAAGCAAGCATGACAAGAATATATGAGCAGCGGAAAGTAAAGCATGCAAGTTGCAAGAATGTAAAGGGATGGGATTGGAGTATGCAAACGCAACTGGAGACACAGAGATTTTTGGCATGGTTCCGATAGGTGGTGCTATCGTACATCCACGTTGATGGAGACTTCAACCCACGAAGGGCAACGGTTGCGCGAGTCCACGGAGGGCTCCACCCACGAAGGGTCCACGAAGAAGCAACCTTGTCTATCCCACCATGGCCATCTCCCATGAAGGACTTGCCTCACTAGGGTAGATCTTCACGAAGTAGGCGATCTCCTTGCCCGTACAAACTCCTTGGTTAAACTCCACAATCTTGTTGGAGGCTCCCAAGTGACACCTAACCAGTCTAGGAGACACCACTCTCCAAAAGGTAATAGACGGTGTGTTGATGATGAACTCCTTGCTCTTTTGCTTGAAATGATAGTCTCTCCAACACTCAACTCTCTCTCACTGATTTGGATTTGGTGGAAAGAAGATTTGAGTGGGAAGCAACTTGGAGAAGGCTAGAGATCAAGATTCATATGGTTGGAATGGAATATCTTCGTTTCAACACATGAGTAGGTGGTTCTCTCTCAGAAAATGAATGTTGGAAGTGTAGGCATGTTCTGATGGCTCTCTTCGTGAATGAAGAGTGGGTGGAGGGGTATTTATAGCCTCCACACAAAATCTAACCGTTACACGCAAATCACCATGCTCGGTGGGACCGAATCAGAAAACTCAGTCAGACTGATTTAGTTCATAATGTGATCGTTAGGCATTTCGGAGGGACCGATATGATCAACTCGGTGGGACCTATGTGCTAGGGTTAGGGTAAAACCTCATCTCGGTTTGACTGATTACACAAACTCGGTGGGACCGATTTTGGTAATAAGTGAAACAGAGAGTTGGTCAAGCAAACTCGGTGGGACCGATTGAATATCTCAGTGGGACCGAAGTTGTTGCAATAGGTAACAGAGAGTTTGCAAGCCCATCTCGGTGAGACCGAGATCCCATCGGTGAGACCGAACTGATTAGGGTTTCTAGCAGTGGCTATGTCAAGTGAACTCGGTGGCGCTGGATAGAGTGTTTCGGTGGGGCCGAGTTTGACTTTTGGTTTGGGACATATGTGGATATGAGAAAGTGGTTGAGGGCTTTGGAGCATATCACTAAGCATTTTGAGCAAGAAACCCATTAAGCAACACCTCATCCCATTTTAATAGTATTGGCTTTTCGTATGGACTCAATGTGATCTTGGATCACCAAAAGTAAAATGTATAGTCTTAAGCTTTAGAGCTTGGGCCAATCTTTTGTCCTTAACATTTTGAAGGGGTTCCACATCTTCTTGTCCACGCCACTCCATCTGTTGAACTTATCTGAAATATACTAGATAAAAACATTAGTCCAACAAGAGATATGTTGACATTAATTACCAAAACCACCTAGGGAGAACTTGTGCTTTCAGGTATATTACCCATGTCATGCATGTTGTCTTGCATTGCTTAGTTTTTACATCATATATGGATTGCCATCTGCTTACTTGATTACTATATAAATCATATATTTGAATTATATCATGCCATCATGTTTACATACACAGCATCTATGTGAATTATGGCATGGCAACCCCATTTAATGAAGACATCATATAGTTATATCATCTCATCCTGTTTAGTGTTTATAGTCATCATATTTTGAATTATGTCATTCTATCCGTGAATTATATCATGCTATCATGTTTCCATAGGCAGCATGTATGTGAATTATGGCATGCCAACCTATTTAATAAACACATTATATAGTTATATCATGTCATCCTGTTTACGTAGTCATCATATTTTGAACTATGTCTTTTCATCTTTTTTAGTTAGCCATCATAATGTGAAATTATGTTATGCTATCCTATTTAGTTAGCCATCATATATGTGAGATCGTGTCATGCTATCCTGTTTGGTTAGACAACATAAACGTGAATTATTTCATGCCCTATTTTATTCCCCACTATCCATTGCACATGTCTATCATACAATGTATGTACATTCAATTACTTCTCTTGTTTATCAGCCATTTGAATTGGAGAGGGTGATGACAGTATCTAAGGGAGTAACAACACGATCTTCAGAAAAGATAGTGCTATCAGTTGATGCAGATAGAACCACAGTTGTACTTGCCCAAGAACCAGCCCCACCACACATAACCCAGACTCTCGCAGATTGTACCCCTACCCAGTTGGACAGAGAACTAGCTACACCCCTTCTAACCCCAACCCAGTAGATAGTAACCCAGTTCCAATTGACACAGCACCGTCTCCACCACACAGCACCCAAACACGAGCAGTTAGTAAGGGAACTGCGGTGCCCAAAGCACGAGGACCACCACTCCGAATCCCAACTCAACGCTTAAAGAGGAATTGTTCTCAGGTCAGGTTCTGTAGCTATGGTTCATACTCCTTTGTTCTTGCATCACTGTATTTACTCATACCAACTATTTTCAAATTTGACAGATGGAATTGAAACTCCAATGGCGCAATAGGTATGTTTTAAACCTGTTTCTTTAACTAGTTTGCTGTTGTTACTTGCTCTATGTTGATTTTAGTTTCAATTGAATAAATAATTATGTTCTCATGCCATGCACATTACAAGTGTTGTTATTGCTCTATAGTTTCCCACACTTATATTATGTCTATTCTGCTTTGTCTTGAACAAATATTATTTGAACTGTGTGTCTTGATTTGGCAACAAAAACTAGAATGATATAGACCATAAATTGACCATGGTACATAGATATATGTTTGTTTCATGCTATTATCCTGTCCACTTTACTACTGAACTGATTTACCAAAATGAGTTTCATATACAACATGGTAAACCTGTGATGTGTCTGCTTGTTTCTCTTTTAGAATGCGGACAAAATATTGGTGAACAGTACCACGTTATGCAATGGTAAAGGAAGTAATGCACATAAGGTTCAAGATAGTGAGACATCCCTATCGGTCTCCAAGAAAGCTGATAAAAACTATCTTGACGACAGTGAGAGAACCCAAAAGTCCTGTCTTGATGTAGTGTTCGAGTTACTGGCCACTACTGCTGGCACAAGCTCTTCGAACTCCCTGCCTGAATCAGTTCGTCTTCTTGAGTCTCAACTTCAAGTTGAAAGACATCGATTAGATGTGCTACGACAGGAAGCTGAAGGACTGAGGAAGTCCCTGCAGAATTCAGATGCGTACTTTCTGGTGCAACAGCAAGCGCTGGAGGATTTAAGCGCCAAACAAGAGAAAGTTAATAGGTTTGCTAAGCATCTTGCCAGCATTATGGGTACCCAGGATATTGTTTCTTGAGCACTTCTGAAGTGGTTTCAGTTCTAGACTTGTTTTGCTGTAGCGTTTATTTGCACTGGTCGCCAACTTTGACAACTAGTGTATATGATATGCTGCTTTGTTTCCTATATTTGCACTGGTGGCAAATTTTGATGCCCGATGGATGTAATATGTGTAATAGCCGTGATAGCCGAGCGTGAGTTGCTTGCTTATTTATTTCCTTGTTGTCTTGTTTATTTGTTTGCTTGTAGTCAGTGCAGTTCTTTTTCCGTGGTTTGCTAGTGGCCGCAATAACCTATTTTTTAAAAACTAGGCCACAATAACCATGGGCTACATATTTACAGTAGTTACCATGGGCCTCCTACGGGCCGTAGAAACAATGGGCATTCTAAGGGTCATAGAAACAATGGGCCTTCACGGGCCATAGCATCAATGGGCCTTCTACGGGCCGTATGATCGATAGGCCAAACATGGGCCGATAACAGACCGCATTATGGGCCGTATATGGGCTAGATTTGGAATTGTCTGTTCATGGGCCGACAATAATGGGCCATCGTTAATCAGTCGTTTTTGATGGCGCTATGAAAACGGCCCAATGGATTAACGGGCCGCAAACGGGCCGATTGTAACCACGAGCTCAATTTGGCCCACAAGCGGAAAAGGCCAGTAACGGGCCGTAAGTAACCGATTGCTAGAAATGAGCCCAAGAATAAATGGGCCCTGAGAAGGCCGAAAGATAACACGGGTTGGCAATGGCCCAATGGAATAATAGGCCATTGATGGGTATAAAGCAGTACACTGTTCATTGCGGGCCAGATTCACCACGAGCCGTTAATTGGAAAAGAGTTACAAATGGCCTCGTATGGGCCGAAAGACATCATGGGCCATACATGGGCCGGAAGTTACAACGGGCTGGAATCATATTGGACGGCCCAAATGAAGCTACTTGGCTTAATTCCGATAGGCTGTAACGGACCGTGAGTTAGCGGGCCGTAAATGGGCTATATACGAACATGCCGTCAACATGCTTTCCGTGGGCTGGCCCGTTACCTTTTGACCAAGTCAAACAGGCCAGCCTTTTGACCAGAATGGGCCTCTGTTGGGTCGTGCCATGTGTCGACGTATCATAGGCGCCTCCTGTCCAATTAATGGATGACATATGTCCCAACGGTGAGCCAACAAGTGTTTCCTCCAGCCAATGAGAATTTTACACGTGGAAAATCCTCATTGGTCTGGGCTGTTAGTGGGTTATCGGATCCAAAACCGGACCCGATAGCTTAACGGCGACCAGTTATGATGGATGCCACGTGTTGGTAACCCTTGACGAAAGCACTTGCATGACGCACCATTTATCGTCACGGAAGTGGACACTTCCGTGATGATAATTTTGGTAATGTCATGCAACACTTCTACAATAGCACAGGTATGACTATCTTGATTATGTCATAAAATCGTCATGGATGTTCATGCATGACAGAAAACGTGACCTACTGTGACAAACACGTATCATCACAGAAGTGTATTTTTTTGTAGTACTGGTACTCAATCCCATCATCGACAAATACCATCTCACCAGAGTCCTTATGGATGGCGGCAACAGCCTCAACTTTATTTACCAAGACACTGTCCGTAAGATGGGCATTGACCCGTCAAGAATCAAGCCTAGTAACACTACCTTTAAAGGAGTGATACTCGGCGTAGAGGCCCGCTGCACGGGCTCCTTAACACTGGAGGTAGTATTCGGCTCTCCAGATAACTTCTGAAGCGAGGAATTGATCTTCGATATCGTCCCATTCCGTAGTGGTTATCACGCACTGCTTGGACGAACTGCTTTCACCTGCTTCAATGTTGTCCCACATTATGCTTACCAAAAGCTCAAAATGCCCAGACCGCGCGGTGTCATCACAGACAATGGAAATATGGAGCGCTCCCTCCATATTGAGGAGCACACCGCGGGCCTTTCAGCCAAGGTACATAACAGACTCATCAAGCCGAACAACTCGCCGGCCATTAATTAAGGCCCCTGACACTGCCAAGCGAGTTCGATCCACATTACAGCATGACAGCTCGGCAAATCCGGAGATTGATTAGCAGTTCAGCCTCCGCCGATTGCCCCATAAGGTTGCAGCATACATACCGCGCGTGCATAATTAAGCACTTAAAATACCTTGGGCAACGTCGGAGGCATACTGCGGAAAAAGGTCCATAGTACGGCTTGACCCTATTTGGACCTTAACCTTTTCTCTTTCTTTTTCTTTAACTACAGGTTCATTAAAACCTGCCTAATCTTTGGTAGTACAGGGGCTACTCTCTAAAGCTCCCCTTTCTTCTGGAGGACCATCAACTTCTCCTCTCAAAGGATTTCTCATCAAGGGGAAACGGCACAGACATGCAGCAGGGCATTGTTAGGATCTTTAAAAACCACTACCTTTTTTCACACATCCCTGTGTAAAGCTTTCCCATTTGTAAAACTCTTGGCATGTCAAATAGCCCTAATATTCATGGCATTATCTGTAATAGCACGTCTCGACGTATTATACAGGATATAAAGGAAACAGTTGATTGCCACTTTTGTTTGGTACTAATTTCTTTTGTCATTTGTATCCCTTCCTCACTTTAGATTGCCACATGTGCTTTAGTCCGGCCTTAAACACCGGGGGTTGTATTCGGCTCCGCACGTTCTCAAGTCCGAACACCTATAGGGTACTCTTCAGCGTCCCAAATATTGCACTATATGCATCGGCTCCGAATCATGTCTTTGGTCTATAGTTGGGTTGCCCGGCTCTTGTGCTTACCACCTTATGTTCCGCTCATTCGGCTAAGGTCGTAAAGGGAGAACTACTGCGATTCTATTTCTAGTTCATCCGGGCAAATAACCCGATAGAGAAAGCCGAAAAGTGACTGTCATGATAAGGCGAGAGCTGGTCAGCGATTCAGCGACTTAGTCTTATACTACAAATCGTTGGTGATTTATTCCGTGTTATACGAGGGGATGGTTTTCGTCTAGCCGTGTGGAAAAGGCACCTTAGTTCGGACTGCCTCACACGCACAAGGGGCTAGTACTTAGCCCCACAGTCAAACTCCTATGGCTAAGTGAAAGTAGTAAAGCCACATAGTCCGATTTCATGGTTCACTTCGCGTACACCTCCTTCACGGACCAAGACGTTGGATAAAGTGTGGTAATGTGCCATGCCGAACACCCTCGTAGCATCTACACGGGGACTAAGGCCAACGACTGGAAAAGTTTCGGAATTAAAATGGCCGCACAGGAGGAAAATAACTTAAGATCTAAGGCATCAATATTTTACAAGCCTGGGTTCCCAAACGCAATTTTTACACCCGGATACATCTACTCAAATATAACGTCCTTTAAGCATTGGCCCTCTACTATTCAGGCACCCGCCAGGACGTCTTCAAAGTACCTCTCCGGCTTGCGGTGGTCCTTGCCTTCGGGCGGGCCGGCGGTCGCCACATCGGTGGCCTTCATCTTTGTCCAATGCATCTTGACACGGGTGAAGGCCATCCAAGCACCCTCTATGCACGCCGAGCACTTCACAGCTTCAACTCGAGGCAGCGCATCGATGATTCGCCTCACCAAACCCAAGTAGTTGCTAGGAACTGGTTCAGCTGGCCAAAGCCGGACTATTAAATCCTTCATGGCCAAGCCAGCCATCCTATGCAGCTCCATCAGCTACTTCATCTGGTCGTTTAGAGGCGTGCGATGCTTCGGCGCAAGAAACTGCGACCAGAACAGCTTCTCAGTCGAGTTTCCCTCCTGGGCTCGGAAGAACTGTGCGGCATCGGAAGCACTCCTAGGCAGATCCGCAAACGCATCTGGAGAACTCCACACCGAGTGAGCAAAGCATATATTTGACCTCCAAATATACTCTGCAAAAGAAAGGCCTTACCAGCCGCTATCTGTTTTGCTTGCCGGATCTCCTCGAGAGCACTCTCGGACTCGACCCACGCCTCCTTAGCCTCCTGAAGAGCCTTGGCGAGTTAGGTCGATTGGGCTGAAGTCTTCTCCTCCAGTTCCTCGCATTTGAGGATGTCGTCCTTTAGCTCCTGCTTGATTTCGGCCACCCGAGCTTCGTGTTGGCGGCGGCCGGCCTGCACGGTTTTCAGCTCTGCAGCCGCTTTGCCAGCGGCTGCCTTGTTAGCCTTCGCCTCTTGTTGGGCTTTGGCAAGGGCGCCTTTGAGGGTCTCGACCTCGGCTGCCCCAACTATGCTCATAATCGAAGCATTACATGAGTTAGTCTCTGAATATAGCTATTACTTATGAGATACAACTACACTTTTAACACTATGTGCATACCTTGCATTCCATTAAACCGCTTGTTAACGCGGTTGATCTCTTCATTGGCCAACTGAAGCTTCCGATTGAGTTCGGACACTTCTACGGCCTGGGCGGTCGCCGCCAGTAGGGAAGCCTGTTACAACAATAGAGCAGTATGTCAACTCTACCAAATATTATATGGATCCTCTGTCCGGCTTTTCAAACCAGACAGAGGCTCAAGGGCTACTGTCTATATACAGGTATATTCCTTTATATGAAACAAAAAAATGTTTTAGGACATTACATCGCATACCTCAAAGCCTGTCAGTAGGCTATGGAAGGCTTCATTCAGTCCGCTCTTAGTAGACTGAACCCTCTCTACTACCTCACCCATCAGGGTGCGGTGCCCCTCCACGATGGAAGCACGTTGCAGTGCTTCCGTTAGTGTGTTCGGCGCCTCTGGATTAGTGGAGTTTGTCGATGGAGCCGATGTTATTTGCCTTCATGAGAGAAGTCTCTAGTGAAACCTATGGCCCCCAGGTCTATTTTCCATCGTATTAGTTTCCGATTTACTATTCTTGCAATCTTTTATTTTCAGATCTATAAACCAAAAAACCCAAAAATATTTTATCTTTTGTTTAGTTTTATTTATCTCTATCAGATCTCACCTTTGCAAGTGACCGTGAAGGGATTGAAAACCCCTTTATCGCATTAGGTGCAGGTGTTTGATTGTTTGTGTAGATCCATAAGATTCAAGACAAAAGTTTAATATTGACATAAAAGTAATAATACTTCAAGCATACTAACCAAGTAATCATGTCTTCTCAAAATAACATGGCGAAAGAAAGCTGTCCCTACAAAATCATATAGTGTGGCTATGCTCTATCTTCACTACACAAAATATTTAAATCATGCACAACACCGATGACAAGCCAAGCAATTGTTTCATACTTTTGATGTTCTCAAACTTTTTCAATCTTCACGCAATACATGAGCGTGAGCCATGGACATAGCACTATAGGTGGAATAGAATGGTGGTTGTGAAGAAGACAAAAAAAGGAGAAGATAGTCTCACATCAACTAGGCGTATAAACGGGCTATGGAGATTCCCATCAATAGATATCAATGTGAGTGAGTAGGGATTGCCATGCAACGGATGCACTAGAGCTATAAGTGTATGAAAGCTCAAACAGAAACTAAGTGGGTGTGCATCCAACTCGCTTGCTCACGAAGACCTAGGGCATTTTGAGGAAGCCCATCATTGGAATATACAAGTCAAGTTCTATAATGAAAGATTCCCACTAGTATATGAAAGTGACAACATAGGAGACTCTCTATCATGAAGATCATGGTGCTACTTTGAAGCACAAGTGTGGTAAAAGGATAGTAGCATTGCCCCTTCTCTCTTTTTCTCTCATTTTTTTATTTTTTTATTTGGGCCTTCTCTTTTTTTATGGCCTCTTTTCTCTTCCTTTTTTTGGCTTCTTTGGCCTCTTTTATTTATTTATTTTTGTCTGGAGTCTCATCCCGACTTGTGGGGGAATCATAGTCTCCATCATCCTTTCCTCACTGGGACAATGCTCTAATAATGATGATCATCACACTTTTATTTACTTACAACTCAAGAATTACAACTCGATACTTAGAACAAAATATGACTCTATGTGAATGCCTCCGGCGGTGTACCGGGATATGCAATGACTCATGAGTGACATGTATGACAGAATTATGAACGGTGGCTTTGCCACAAATACAATGTCAACTACATGATCATGCAAAGAAATATGACAATAATGGAGCGTGTCATAATAAACGGAATGGTGGAAAGTTGCATGGCAATATATCTCAGAATAGCTATGGAAATGCCATGATAGGTAGGTATGGTGGCTGTTTTGAGGAAGATATATGGTGGATTTATGGTACCGGCGAAAGTTGCGCGGTACTAGACAGGCTAGCAATGGTGGAAGTGTGAGAGTGCGTATAATACATGGACTCAACATTAGTCATAAAGAACTCACATACTTATTGCAAAAATCTATTAGTTATCGAAACAAAGTACTACACGCATGCTCCTAGGGGGATAGATTGATAGGAAAAGACCATCGCTCGTCCCCGACCGCCACTCATAAGGAAGACAATCAATAAATAAATCATGCTCCAACTTCATCACATAACGGTTCACCATACGTGCATGCTACGGGAATCACAAACTTTAACACAAGTATCTCTCAAATTCACAACTACTCACTAGCATGACGCTAATATCACCATCTCCATATCACAAAACAATTATCAAGTATCAAACTTCTCATAGTATTCAATGCACTTTATATGAAAGTTTTAATTATATCCCTCTTGGATGCCCATCATATTAGGACTAAATTCATAACCAAAGCAAACTACCATGCTGTTCCAGAGACTCTGAAAATTATATAAGTGAAGCATGAGAGTTCATTAATTTCTATAAAATGAAACCACCACTGTGCTCTAAAAAGATATAAGTGAAGCACTAGAGCAAAAGACAAACTACTCCGAAAGATATAAGTGAAGATCAATGAGTAGTCGAATAATTATGCAACTATATGAAGACTCTCTAACATTTAATAATTTTAGATCTTGTTATTTTATTAAAACAGCAAGCAAAACTAAATAAAATAAAATAAAATGATGCTCCAAGCAAAACACATATCATGTGGTAAATAAAAATATAGCTCCAAGTAAAGTTACCGATGAACGAAGACGAAAGAGGGGATGCCTTCTGGGGCATCCCCAAGCTTAGGATTTTGGTTGTCCTTTAATATTACCTTGGGGTGCCTTGGGCATCCCCAATCTTAGGCTCTTTCCACTCCTTATTCCATAGTCCATCGAATCTTTACCCAAAACTTGAAAACTTCACAACACAAAACTTAACAGAAAACTCGTAAGCTCCGTTAGCGAAAGAAAACAAAACACCACTTCAAGGTACTGTAATGAACTCATTCTTTATTTATATTGGTGTTAAAAATACTGTATTCCAACTTCTCTATGGTTTATAAACTCTTTTACTAGCCATAGATTCATCAAAATATGCAAACAACACACGAAAAACAGAATCTGTCAAAAACAGAACAGTCTGTAGTAATCTGTAACTAACGCAAACTTCTGGAACTCATAAAATTCTCAAATAAATTGCTGGACCTGAGTAATTTATCTATTAATCATCTGCAAAAATAATTAACTAAATATCACTTTCCAAATAAAAAATGGCAGCAATTCTCGTGAGCGCTAAAGTTTCTGTTTTTTACAGCATGATGAACAAGACTTTCCCCAAGTCTTCCCAACGGTTCTACTTGGCACAAACACTAATTAAAACACCAAAAAGTCAATCATAACAGGGGCTAGATAAATTATTTATTACTAAACAGGATCAAAAAGCAAGGAACAAAAATAAAGTTGGGTTGCCTCCCAACAAGCGCTATCGTTTAACGCCCCGAGCTAGGCATGATGATTTCAATGATGCTCACATAAAGGATAAGAATTGAAACATAAGGAGAGCATAACGAAGAATATGACTAGAACATTTAAATCTAATCCACTTCCTATGCATAGGGATTTTGTGATTAAACAACTTATGAGAACAATAATCAACTCGCATAGGAAGGTAAAACAAGCATAACTTCAAAATTTTAAGCACATAGAGAGGAAACTTGATATTATTGCAATTACTACAAGCATATATTCCTCCCTCATAATAATTTTCAGTAGCATCATGAATGAATTCAACAATATAACCAGCACCTAAAGCATTCTTTTCATGATCTACAAGCATAGAAATTTTATTACTCTCCACACAAGCAAAATTCTTCTCATGAATAATAGTGGGAGCAAACTTAACAAAATAATTACCATGTGAAGCATAATCCAATTGAAAACTAAAATCATGATGACAAGTTTCATGCATATCGTTATTCTTTACAGCATACAAGTCATCACAATAATCATCATAGATAGCAACTTTGTTCTCATAATCAATTGGAACCTCTTCCGAAATAGTGGATTCATCACAAAATAAAGTCATGACCTCTCCAAATCCACTTTCATCAATATAATAATCATAAATAGGAGGCATGCTTTCATCATAATAAATTTGCTCATCAAAACTTGGGGGGATATCATCTTCATCAAACATAGCTTCCCCAAGCTTGTGGCTTTGCATATCATTAGCATCATAGATATTCAAGGAATTCATACTAACAACATTGCAATCATGCTCATCATTCAAAGATTTAGTGCCAAACATTCCCATGCATTCTTCCTCTAGCACTTGAGCACAATTATCGGAATCCTTATTTTTCATGATAGATATTAAAAAGATGAAGCATATGAGGTACCCTTAATTCCATTTTTTTTGTAATTTTCTTTTATAAACTAAACTAGTGATAAAACAAGAAACTAAAAGACTTGACTGCAAGATCTAAAGATATACCTTCAAGTGCTAACCTCCCCGGAAACGGCGCCATAAAAGAGCTCGATGTCTACTACACAACCTTCTTCTTGTAGACGTTGTTGGGCCTCCAAGTGCAGAGGTTTGTAGGACAGTAGCAAATTTCCCTCAAGTGGATGACCTAAGGTTTATCAATCAGTAGGAGGCGTAGGATGAAGATGGTCTCTCTAAAGCAACCCTGCAACCAAATAACAGAGAGTCTCTTGTGTCCCCAACACACCCAATACAATGGTAAATTATATAGGTTTACTAGTTCGGCAAAGAGATGGTGATACAAGTGCAATATGGATAGTAGATAAAGGTATTTGTAATCTGAAAATATAAAAACAGCAAGGTAACTAATGATAAAAGTGAGCACAAACGGTATTGCAATGCGTTGAAACAAGGCCTAGGGTTCATACTTTCACTAGTGCAAGTCCTCTCAACAATAATAACATAATTGGATCACATAACTATACCTCAACATGCAACAAAGAGTCACTCCAAAGTCACTAATAGCGGAGAACGAACGAAGAGATTATGGTAGGGTAAGAAACCACCTCAAAGTTATTCTTTCCAATCAATCCGTTGGGCTATTCCTATAAGTGTCACAAACAGCCCTAGAGTTCGTACTAGAATAACACCTTAAGACACAAATCAACCAAAACCCTAATGTCACCTAGATACTCCAATGTCACCTCAAGTATCCGTGGGTATGATTATACGATATGCATCACACAATCTCAGATTCATCTATTCAACCAACACATAGAACCTCAAAGAGTGCCCCAAAGTTTCTACCGGAGAATCACGACAAAAACGTGTGCCAACCCCTATGCATAGGTTCATGGGCGGAACCCACAAGTTGATCACCAAAACATACATCAAGTGAATCATGTGGTATCCCATTGTCACCACAGATACGCACGGCAAGACATACATCAAGTGTTCTCAAATCTTTAAAGATTCAATCCGATAAGATAACTTAAAAGGGGAAACTCAATCCATTACAAGAGAGTAGAGGGGGGAGAAAACATCATAAGATCCAACTATAATAGCAAAGCTCGCAATACATCAGGATCGTATCACCTCAAGAACACGAGAGAGAGAGAGAGAGAGAGAGAGAGAGAGATCAAACACACAGCTACTGGTACATACCCTCAGCCCCGAGGGAGAACTACTCCCTCCTCGTCATGGAGAGCACCGGGATGATGAAGATGGCCACCGGAGAGGGATTGCCTCCTCCGGCAGGGTGCCGGAACGGGTCTAGATTGGCTTTCGGTGGCTACGGAGGCTTCTGGCGACGGAATTCCCGATCTATTGTGCTCCCCGATCGTTTTAGGGTATATGGAGATATATAGGAGGAATAAGTGCATCAGGGGGGCCACGAGGGTCCCACGAGGGTCGAGGGCACGCCCAGGGGGGTGGGCATGCCCCCTGCCTCGTGGCCTCCTCGTTGATCCCCTGACGTGCACTCCAAGTCTTCTGGGCTTCTTCTGATCCAAAAATAAGTTCCATGAAGTTTTAGGTCAATTGGACTCCGTTTGATTTTCCTTTTCTGCGATATTCTAAAACAAGGAAAAAAACAGAAACTGGCACTGGGCTCTGGGTTAATAGGTTAGTCCCAAAAATCATATAAAATAGCATATAAATGCATATAAAACATCCAAGGTTGATAATATAATAGCATGGAACAATCAAAAATTATAGATACGTTGGAGATGTATCACACGTTTCTCCTATTGGATTGATACCTTGGTTCTTAACTTAGGGAAATACTTATCTCTATTGTGTTGCATCATCCTTTCCTCTTCAAGGAAAAAACCAACGCAAGCTCAAGAAGTAGCAACAGGGACGGCGTCGGGGGCGGCGACGAGGAGCTACAGAATAAAATTGACCAAGTTTTCATACATCACAATGAACATCAAAATGAATTCTAAATAAATTATAAAGACAAAAAATTTACCAAGTTACTACAGAAAAATCATCATCATATATCATCACAATCAAAGAACATCTACATATCATCATCGTCATCTAAAATCATCATCTCATCATATCATCTACAGAAAAATTCTAAAGAAAAACTAATCTATATATCCCCATAATGAAAATCATCTATATATCATCATCATCATATCATCTATATATACAACAGAAAAAATTATCTAACAAAATTACAAAAGAAAAAACAATCTATATATCACCTTAATGAAAAACATTTATATATCATCATCATATCATCTATATATACTACAGAAAAAAATTATCTAACAAAATTATCTATCAAAAACATCTATATAGAGGGGGCAGGGGCAGCGACGAGGACGGTGACGTCGAGGCAGGCGCGCGGTGACAACGATGGTGGGGCAGGGGCGCGGCAACAGCGACGTACGTCGGGGCAAGGGCACGGCGATGGCGACGAGGCAGGGGCGTGGCAATGGCAACGAGGAGACATGGCGCGGCGAGGGGAGCGGGGGACATCGTCGGGGTAGGGAACAATGGCCCGCGTCGGGGCAAGGACGGTGACGACGAGCGGGTGGAGCAGCCTAGCGGCATCGGGGCGTCGGTGTCGGGGGAGAATGTGAGAAATTGGGGGGGGGGATCCTAAGTGTTTGGTTATATACCCCAGCCTTTAGTCCCGGTTGGTGACACCAACCGAGACGAAAGGCCCCCTTTTGTCTCGGTTGGAGCCACCAACCAGGACTAAAGGTCAATTTCAGCAGCCCAAAGGGTGGGAAGTAAAGACCTTTAGTCCCGGTTGCTGGCTCCAACCAGGAACGAAAGGGGGGCATTGGTCCCGGTTGGTGGCTCGAACCGGGACCAAAGGCCCCCTTTCATCCCTGTTTGAGCCACCAACCGGGACCAATAGCCTGGCACAGCGGTGTGGTGGGAGTTTAGTCCCACCTTGCTAGTTAAGAGAGGGCAGCACTGGTTTGTAAGGTGTTGTGGTTGAGCTTTCGAGCTCCTCTCTAATGCAGGCAGTACTTGCCTAACCTTTGTCACTACCATGTTGGGCCCGTTAGGCCCGTGGGCCTGCATCCTGGCCCATGTACAGATGGGTTTCTAGTCGTATGCAGGCCGTGGTGGCCCGTAGGCGGCATTTTTTTAATTTTTTATGTCATTTTAGTTTGCTATTAAAGTTTTTAACATAAAATACTTTATGCAAATTCTTTTTGCTATTAAAGTTTTTAACCAAAAATACTTTGATAATTTTAGTGGCAGAAATTTTATATAATTTTAAGTTAATATTATTTTTATAATATGTTTTTATTTTTTATGTCATTTTAGTTTTCTATTAAAGTTTTTAACATAAAATTATTTATGAAATTTCTTTTTGCTATTAAAGTTTTTAAGAAAAAATACTTTGATAATTTTAGTTGCATAAATCTTATATAGTTTTAAGGTAATACTATCTTGATAATAACTAGAGGTTTATAAAAGTTTTTTAGTTGATTCTTTTTGCAATTGAAGAATATTATAGTTTTGGTTTAGTTGATCATAACAAAATATTTTAATTGATTCTTTTTAGTTCATTCTTTTTTCTATTAGAGTTTTATAAAAGCTTTTTAGTTCATTCCTTTTGCTATTAGAGTTTTATAAAAGCTTTTTAGTTCATTCTTTTGAAAAGTACTACAAATGAACTCTGAAAAGTTTGAAAGTTGGCATGGTATCATCATTTTAGCCACATAGCATGTGCTAAAAAGTTGAGAGGGATACGGCAAAAACTAGATGCACTTCGTGTACAAAATGGACAATCCCTTTGAAGTATCAGGGTTTCGGACCAAAACTCATCTGTTACAAAGGGATTTCATTTTTTAACTTATTTCAACTCTGATGGCCCACACGTATAGGGGATCTATCATAGTCCTTTCGATAAGTGTCGAACCCAACGAGGAGCAGAAGGAAATGACAAGTGGTTTTCAGCAAGGTATTCTCTACCAGCACTGAAATTATCGGTAACAGATAGTTGCATGATAAGATAATTCATAATGGTAACAAGTAACAAAAGTAACTAAGGTGCAGGAAGATGACCAAATCCTTTTTGTAGCAAAGGACAAACCTGGACGAACTCTTATATAAAGCAAAGCGCTCCCGAGGACACATGGGAATTACTGTCAAGCTAGTTTTCATCATGCTCATATGATTCGCGTTTGTTACTTTGATAATTTTATATGTGGGTGGACCGGTGATTAGGTGTTGTCCTTTCTTGGACAAGCTTCCCACTTATTATTAACCCCTCTCGCAAGCATCCGCAACTACGAAAGAAGAATTAAGATAAATCTAACCATAGCATGAAACATGTGAATCCAAATTAGCCCCTTACGAAGCAACACATAAACTAGGGTTTAAGCTTCTGTCACTCTAGCAACCCATCATCTACTTATTACTTCCCAATGCCTTCCTCTAGGCCCAAATAATGGTGAAGTGTCATGTAGTCAACGTTCACATAACACCACTAGAGGAGAGACAACATACATCTCATCAAAATATCGAACGAATACCAAATTCACATGATTACTTATAACAAGACTTCTCCCATGTCCTCAGGAACAA
The DNA here is from genome assembly GCF_003073215.2 of Triticum urartu. Lineage (NCBI taxonomy): Eukaryota > Viridiplantae > Streptophyta > Magnoliopsida > Poales > Poaceae > Triticum > Triticum urartu. Next base: position 535,153,996 of record NC_053025.1, on the reverse strand, counting down.
ACGTAACTACTCACAAATCATATTCATGTTCATAATCAGTGAAGGAAATATGCCCTAGAGGCAATAATAAAGTTATTATTTATTTCCTTATATCATGATAAATGTTTATTATTCATGCTAGAATTGTATTAACCGGAAACATAATACATGTGTGAATACATAGACAAACAGAGTGTCACTAGTATGCCTCTACTTGACTAGCTCGTTAATCAAAGATGGTTATGTTTCCTAACCATGAACAAAAGAGTTGTTATTTGATTAATGGGATTACATCATTAGAAGAATGATGTGATTGACATGACCCATTCCATTAGCTTAGCACCCGATCGTTTAGTATGTTGTTATTGCTTTCTTCATGACTTATACATGTTCCTATGACTATGAGATTATGCAACTCCCGTTTGCCGGAGGAACACTTTGTGTGCTACCAAACGTCACAACGTAACTGGGTGATTAAAAAGGAGCTCTAAAGGTGTCTCCAAAGGTACATGTTGGGTTGGCGTATTTCGAGATTAGGATTTGTCACTCCGATTGTCGGAGAGGTATCTCTGGGCCCTCTCGGTAATGCACATCACATAAGCCTTGCAAGCATTGCAACTAATGAGTTAGTTGTGAGATGATGTATTACGGAACGAGTAAAGAGACTTGCCGGTAACGAGATTGAACTAGGTATTGAGATACCGACGATCGAATCTCGGGCAAGTAACATACCGATGACAAAGGGAACAACGTATGTTGTTATGTGGTCTGACCGATAAAGATCTTCGTAGAATATGTAGGAGCCAATATGAGCATCCAGGTTCCGCTATTGGTTATTGACCGGAGACGTGTCTCGGTCATGTATACATTGTTCTCGAACCCGTAGGGTCCGCACGCTTAAGGTTTCGATGATAGTTATATTATGAGTTTATAAGTTTTGATGTAACGAAGGAGTTCGGAGTCCCGGATGAGATCGGGGACATGACGAGGAGTCTCAAAATGGTCGAGACATAAAGATCGATATATTGGACAACTATATTCGGACATCGGAAAGGTTCCGAGTGATTCGGGTATTTTCGAGGGTACCGGGGAGTTATGGGAATACGAGGAAGAAGCAATGGGCCTTAATGGGCCTTAATGGGCCTTAGTGGGAAGGACCAGAAGGTGGCGCGCGCCCCTCCCAAGCCCAGTCCGAATTGGACAAGGGGTTTGGGGCGCGGCCCCTCTCTCCCTTCCTTCCCCTCTTCCCCCCTTTCCCCCCTTCTCCTATTTGGACTAGGAAAGGAGGAAACCTACTCCAACTAGGAGTAGGAATCCTACTCCCCTGGCGCGCCCTTCCTAGGGCCGGCCTCCTCTCCCCTTGCTCCTTTATATACGGGGGCAGGGGGGCACCTCTAGACACACAAGTTGATCCTCGTGATCGTTTTCTTAGCTGTGTGCGGTGCCCCCCTCCACCATACTCCTCGATAATATTGTAGCGGTGCTTAGGCGAAGCCCTGCGACGGTAGAACATCAAGATCGTCACCACGCCGTCGTGCTGACGGAACTCTTCCCCGACACTTTGTAGGATCGGAGTTCGGGGATCGTCATCAAGCTGAACGTGTGCTAGAACTCGGAGGTGCTGTAGTTTCAGTGCTTGATCGGTCGGGCCGTGAAGACGTACGACTACATCAACCGCGTTGTGCTAACACTTCCGCTTCCGGTCTACGAGGGTACGTAGACAACACTCTCCCCTCTTGTTTCTATGCATCACCATGATCTTGCGTGTGCGTAGGAAATTTTTTGAAATTACTACGTTCCCCAACAATCAGAGGAGTAATAATTATCATTAAGGATCTGAACATATTATCTTCCACCGAATAAACCAACTAGCATCAACTACAAGGAGTAATCAACACTACTAGCAACCCACAAGTACCAATCTGAGGTTTTGGGACAAAGATCGGATACAAGAGATGAAGTAGGGTTTGAGAGGGGATGGTGCTGGTGAAGATGTTGATGGAGATTGACCCCCTCTCGATGAGATGATCGTTGGTGATGATGATGCCTTTGATTTCCCCCACTAGGAGGGAAGTTTCCCTAGCAAAACAGCTCCGCCAGGGCCCTAGATTGGTTCAGCCCAAGTTCTGCCTCGAGATGGCGGCGCTTCGTCCCGAAAGCTTCCTCTTGATTTTTTCCAGGTAAAAACCCTTCGTATAGCAGAACCTGGACACCGGGGGCCTGCCAGGTGGACGACAAGGCAGGGGGCGCGCGCAGGGGGTAGGGCGCCCCCCCCCCCACCCTTGTGGTTGCCTAGTGGGTCCCCTCTGGTGCTTTCTTCGCCCAATATTTTTTATATATTCCAAAATAATTCTCCATGAAGTTTCAGGACTTTTGGAGTTGTGCAGAATAGGTATCTCAGATTTGCTCCTTTTCCAGTCCAGAATTCCAGCTGTCGGCATTCTCCCTCTGCATGTAAACCTTGTGAAATAAGAGAGAAAGGCATAAGTATTGTGCTATAATGTGTAATAGCAGTCCATAATGCAATAAATATCTATATAGAGGCATGATGCAAAATGGACGTATCAACTCCCCCAAGCTTAGACCTCGCTTGTCCTCAAGCGAAAGCCGAAATCAAAAAATATGTCCACAAGTTTAGAGATAGAGGTGTCGATAAAATAAAATAAAATACTGACATGAGGCATCATGATCATCTTTAGAACAGCAACATATATTGTCATATAATTTCTTATGCTAAAGTAATAATTTGTTCACAAGGTAAAGTATGAATCAGAAACTTTATTGAAGACTAACAAACTATAATATCAGTCATTGAAGCAATTGCAATTTATCATAACTTCGGAAAGAGTCAATACAAGAGCTTTTCAGCAAGTCCACATACTCAACTATCATTTTTGGAAAGACTCAATTTATTGAAGACTAACAAACTATAATCTCAGTCGTTGTCAGGTTGCTTAGGGCCTTGGATTAGCACTTGCATAATAATGAACTTCCGCTTCATGCACAACCAAGGAGGAAGTTTATAGATACATAGAGTCACGGGCCAGGTGCTATGATTGCTGCTCTCTGCTCCCCAAAAGGATTAATGCCATCTGCGCTTAAACCAAACCATAAGTTCCTTGCGTGACCTGCAAAGTCCCCCACCTTCTCTCGATTTTTCTCCACTACGACCCGTCAGCGGGTGCTCTCAACTTGTTGTCTTTCTTACGGTCCTTTTTGTGCCATAGCATCAACTTGGCATGCTCTTTGTTTCTGAACAGACATTTCAACCGTGGTATTATAGGAGCATACCACATCACCTTGGCAAGAACCCTCTTCATGGGGTGCTCGCCCTCAACATCACCAGGGTCATCTCGTCTGATCTTATACCGCAATGCAGCGCATACCAGGCATGCGTTCAAATCCTCGTACACACTGCGGTAGAGGATCCAGCCATTAGGGCATGCATGTATCTTCTGCACCTCCAATCCTAGAGGGCATAGAACCTTATTTGCTTTGCACGTGCTATCGGGCAATTCGTTGTCCTTTGGAAGCTTCTTCTTCATTATTTTCAGTAGCTTCCCAAATTTGTTGTCAGATACACCATTGGCTGCCTTCCATTACAGCAATTCCAGTGTTGTACCGAGCTTTGTGTTGTCATCTTCGCAATTTGGGTACAACCCTTTTTTGTGATACTCTAACATGCGATCAAACTTCAACTTCTTCCTTTCACTTTGTCATTGTCTATTTGCATCAACAATGACCCCGCGAAGATCATCATCGGGCACATTGTCTGGTTCCTCTTGATCTTCAGCTTCCCCTGTTGCAGTATCACCGTATTCAGGGGGCAGATAGTTGTCATCATCCTCTTCTTCTTTGTTGTCTTCCATCATAACCCCTCTTTCTCTGTGCTTGGTCGAAACATTATAGTGTGGCACGAAACCCTTCTCAAGCAGGTGAACGTGAAGGGTTTTCAAGTCATAGTAATCGTTCGTATTCCCACAGATAGGGCATGGACAATATATAAAACCATTCTGCTTGTTTGCCTCACCCACTTCAAGAAAATAATGCAGGCCCTCAATATACATCCATTGTCGGTCCATCTGCGTGCATTATATAATTAAGTGTATCAAAAACCATTATAGAACATCATGAATAGAGAAGTGACCAAATTAATACAACTTCATCGTCACATTAAAACCAAAGTACAGTAGTGATCAAATGTTATTACTGGAAAAATAAATACATAAAGTTCATACATAGTTCTCATTGAATAACATATAGCTCTCTAGAGCATATTTTTAAACCATACATTGAAACTATGTAAAACATTTCAATGCAATAACAAATGTGATCATAATCGTAACTAAGGTAACAATTGATCCAACGGCATAATGATACCAAGCCTCGGTATGAATGGCATATTTACTAATCTTTCTAACCTTCAAGCACATTGCATCCATCTTGATCTTGTGATCATCGACGACATCTGCAACATGCAACTCCAATTACATCTTCTCCTCCTCAATTCTTTTCAATTTTTTCTTCAAGTAATTGCTTTCTTTTTCAACTAAATTTAACCTCTCAACAAGAGGGTCGGTTGGAATTTCTGGTTCAGATACCTCCTAGATAAAAACATCTATGTCATGTTGGTTGGCATAATTGTCATAAACACTAAATGAACAAATAGTTATAAAAAATAATATACCACATCCGAATCATAGACAGGACGAGGGCCGACGGGGCGGATACCAAAACCACGGCACTATATAATAACAAACAATAATAGAAGTAAGAAAATGATTCAAGTATCTATCTAAATCATACAAGTAAGATTTTTTCTTCTAGAAAGAAGAAAAGAACAGGTGGCTCCCCACGGTGGCGCCGGCGATGAGATCGACGACGGTGAGGAAGGGGACGGGATGGAACGGACTGCCAAACCTAGACAAATCTTGAGGAAAATGGAGCTTGGAGGTCGAGCTTGGAGAGGAGAAAGCTGTTGACACCTGATTTTGGCACAATGCAGAATGCAATGGAGATGGCCTCAAATGACAAAATATTATAAATGAGAAATTTCACATTGCCGAGTGGAACAACTTTGATGTTTGGACCATAATCATTCGGCATCATATCAAAGACCAAAACTACACTCAGATTGTCATGTTTAGGTGTTCTGAGTGCTTTTTGGTCAAGTACGCCTCCAGGACAATCTCGGATGAAGGAATGCTCTACATGAATTGTCTTCGTCTCGTCGAATCGGTCGATTTTGATATAAAAATCATCTCAATCCGAGTTCGTATGCAAAAGTTAGAGCTATCTGGATGCAGCCCTGTCAAGGGGCGAAATATGACGCGGAAGACCAGACATGTCTTGGCAAGTGTCTGATGTAATGCGTGAGTGTTTTGGCCCAGAATATGGCCTCGAATCGGAAAACGTTCAACACGAAAGTTTTTCGTCTCGTCAAAACGGTCAACTTTGCTTTTGGACACATTTTCATCCGAGGTCGTTTACTGCCTCAAAAAACCTGCCGGGGAAAGCTTGCCGCCGTGAACAGTAACCTTACTCGGGAAAGCTTGCCGCCGTGAACAGTAACCTTGCCGGGGAAAGCTTGCCGCCGTGAACAGTAACCTTGCCGGGGAAAGCTTGCCGCCGTGAACAGTAACCTTGCCGGGGGAGAGCTTGCCGCCGTGAACAGTAACCTGCCGGGGAAAGCTTGGCGCCGTGAACAGTAACCTTGCCGGGAAAGCTTGCTGCAGTGAACAGTAGAAACTGTCGAGGCCAATCCGACCACATGCTGAAGATGGGCTCAAATACTTATCTAGATGGCTTCGGATGAAGAAGTGTTCAACATAGGAGTTGTTCGTAACGTCGAAACGGTCAACTTTGCTTTTGGAGTCATCATCATCCGACGTAGTATACGACCTGCAGAGACGCTGCAAGAGTCGGACGGTCCAGTCAGCTACATGAACGAGTCTGACTCGAAATTAGAGATGACCCCGTGGAGTATTCAAGATGGCCTTATTTGGAAAAGTGATCAACATACGGATTGTTGGCCTCGTCGAAGCACACATAATTGATATTTGAACCGTCTCCATCGGAAGTCATATGCAGATTCCACAGCCCACGCAAGGAGCAAGACAGAAGATTGGACCAGATTCGGGCTGAATCCGAGTGGGACCAGAACTAGGATTCTAGGACGTGAATTGATGTAATTTTCTTGTAAGGAAAGCCTAGATAAATCCTTTGCTTGTACGGGAAGTCCAGCCGCCTCTTATATATGTTGGGGGTGACGGCCGATTGAACAACACACAATCGAACAAATCAATATACTACTTTTTCATCTATGTTTTATCTCTCCACCGTTTTTCTATCTCGTTCTTCGCTGTTCTTCGTGTTTGAGAGCCGCGAATCCCAAGGCTCTAGGGGCGAGCGAATCGACCTAGGGCAGCCCATAGCCGCCGCACTCCCTGACGGGGTCCCTCACGGGGGTGTGGGGTTTTCGGGTCTGCAAAAGCGCCCGTCGACTGTCTTGCGTATCGCGCTGTCGGTCGGGTCTCCTTCGACGTGAGCTGCGGTGCATCACCCCCTGCGTCGAGGGTACGCGTGACGTGTTCGTGTGTCAACACACTTTTTGGCGACTCCGCTGGGGACTGAAGATCAATTGTTATCATCCACCATGTCTGATCTTCCCAAGCCATCTGAGGTAGACGCCGATAACATCATTAAGCCTAGTCTTGATGAGATATCGGCCGATCATCGCCAAGTCTATGAGGAGTACAAGAAGGCGCGCGAAGAGAAGGATTTGCAGGAGTTCCTTGCAAAATTCAAGAATTCAAGAAGGATCGCCAAGGCAACATCACTCCGATTGAAGAAATCAAGTTCCCTCCTCTTCAAGCCGAGCAGGTTAAACCCTCTGTAAGTACTGCCTTTTCTCCTGAGCAGTGGGCTGAGATTGAAAGTCGTATTGCTGATGGTAACAATCTAGTCTATCAAACTTTCATAGAAAATACTAATGCTCAGAAGAATATATCTCAATCGTCTAGTGGTAATGATGGTGTAGCTGCTAGTGTGCAAAACCCTAATCTGGCTTTACCTATTGCATCGGCGCCTCCCATGCCGATGGCTTATTATCCTACCCAAACAAATCAGATTGTGGCTGCACCCATTAATCCTATTATGCATGCCAGGTTCGGTGGCAACGCCGAACCAAACCCTACCTACAGCTACCACTCGACCACTACCAAATTATGGGTCGACATACATGCCACAATTTTACCTACAGCTAGTAACCTACTCCTCCTATGCCACTGCCACAAGCTTCATCGTCCACTATGGATGATGGTCTAGCTAATCTTAGAGAGGAGATGGCTAAGATGCTTCGAGAGAATTTTGGAGTTGAGTTACCTCGGAATCGGATTTACCAAAAGCCGTACCCCGAGTACTTTGATGCCATCCAGTGCCCTCCAGGATATAAAATTCCAGATTTTGTTAAGTTTAATGGAGAAGGCACAAAAACCACATGGGAGCATGTTAGTCAATATTAGCACAATTGGGTGAGGCAGGCTCATTGAATGAATTGAAAGTGCGTTTATTTCCTTTATCATTAACTGGTACGCATTTTCATGGTTTTCTTCTTTACCCCATGGTTCCATTCGGGTTTGGTCGCAGCTAGAGCAGAAGTTTCATGATCACTTTTATAGCGGCGACAATGAACTCAAGTTGTCACATCTAACATCGGTTAAACAGAAGCATGATGAATCGGTCTCCGATTACGTCAAGAGATTCAGAGAAACAAAAAACCGGTGTTTTAGTTTGGTGATAACCGAGAGGGACTTGGCAGGAGGGACTTGGCAGACCTAGTGCTGAGTGGTTTGAGAACTCCCATTAGAGAAAAGCTAGAGGGCTACGAGTTCTTAAATATCAACCAAGTCTTACAAAGGGCTTTGGCTCAGGAAAGCCGAAGCAAAGACCTCAAAGAAATGCATAGATACAAAGCCGATCGTCCAAAGATGAATATGGTGGAATATGACAGTGATCACTCGGATGATGAGGGTGATGTTTTTGCTACTGAATTTGTTTGGCCATCTAAGGCCAAACCTTTACTTGCAATGATCTGAAACCGATTCATAAGAATCGTGATGAAGAGATGAAGTTTACTTTTAACATTGCTAAGTGTGATAGAATATTTGATGCTTTGCTGCAAGCTAAAATTATTAGAATAACTCATACTTTGCCGCCGTTTGAAGAGCTGAAACGGCGCGCTTATTGCAAGTATCATAATTCTTTTTCTCATGCTACTAACGATTGCAATGTTTTTCGACGACAAATACAATCGGCCATTAATGACGGACGATTGAACTTTTCTGAAATGCAAGTTGATAAACAGCCTTTTCCAATGAATACCATGGATTTGGAGGGGAAGAAGCTACTCATTCGGCCAGAGGTAGCCGAATCTGCTAATAAAGCTAATGTCATTGTCGGTGAGCCCAGGAAAGACAAGGAGGACAACAAGGTCTTGGGGAGACAGGTTGTGCTTGATAAGCAACCCGATGGCAAGGAAGTGATCAAAATCACCATCAAGAATCCTACACTCGGGGGGCAACCGCAAGTGCAAGAAAATACTCGTGTTAAATTTGTCAAGCCCAAGAGTCCAGAAGTTGGCAAGTGGAAGAAGAATGAAGCTAAAGTGCAGCGCAAGCGGATCAAACCAACTTTTGATATGTTGATGTCCAAGTATGCTAACCAGTCGGCCGGTTCTAGTTTCAATCAACCGACTCATCTGAAACGACCAAGGTCACCATCAGCTGATATGTTCAGTCGGTATACAAAACCGAGTGGACCAAGGACGCAGTTTTTAGAAGAGCAGAGGCAATCTGTGTGGGATCGACTTGATTACTCATATAATGGCCGGCTCAACATCGGTGACTATCAGTCGGCTGGTAAAAATATGCGACCGAGTGGAAATTATCCGAGTGTAAGGATGCACCCAGGTGGAAGCTATCCGAGTGAAAAAATGTGGCCAAGTAGATTCCATCCGACTGGATTCCATCTGAGTGAATTCCATCCGAGTGACATCCATCCGAGCGGATTCCATCAGAGTAAAAAGCTGCGCCCGAGTGGAAATTTCACACATCTGGAAAGTCGAAAAGAATGGCGTGTTAAGTCGCCAAGTGTTGCAGCAGTTGAGTCGGGAAAAAGCAAGGAGAAAACGGATGCCGACTCACTTATCTTGGGCACCAAAACATTTGCCATACAGCAGCCAATTGTGCATAGCAAACCGACTGAGCCGATACTTTCTATCGCGCTAAAGCACTCGGCTAATGACCATGAAGCAAGCACCAGCCGGGTAAAAACGAGAGATCCTAAATACACTCAGCCAAAGTGGTGTCCTTCAGGGCTAACAAAGACACAGAAGAGGAAATTACAGAGGTTAAGGAGCCAAGAGATGGCAGAACAAGAGGCTGAGAAGCAAAGGGATAAGTTGTTCAATGACACTCGGCCTATGGTACCTACAAAACAAGTGTGGAGGCCCAAACAAATACGAGATACAGTGGCCTCTACGCCTATCACAGCAGCACCTACACTACCAAAAAAGGACGACGCAATCATCGCATCGTCTACGTTACTTATTGCTTCTTCTTCACTCGGACAAATTTCTGAATCGGTGGATGCACTTGAGGAGGAGGCTGATATGTTGGACTATGAGTCTACACCGGTTCATGAAGGTATGGATATCAATATGGTGTATTACTTGCCTGCTGAGTTTCGTGCTGTAGATGAGGAAGGGGAGGTGGCTCAGCTGGATTTTGGCCCTAAAAACGCGATATTCGAGAAGCCAAAAGAACCAGTAATGCATCTGAAACCATTATATCTCAGAGGTCATATCAATGGGTCGCCGCTCACTCGGATGCTTGTTGATGGTGGTGCTGTGGTAAATCTTATGCCTTATTCGGTCTTTAAGAAATTGGGCTTGCCTGATGAAGAATTGATCAAGACCAATATGGTGCTTAACGGGTTTGAAGGCAAGGAGAAAACTGAAGCCAAAGGTGTGATGTATGTGGAGCTTACAGTCAGAAGCAAAACTTTGGCTACTGCATTCTTTGTCGCTGAGGTGCAAGGTAACTACAACGTCATACTAGGCCGTGATTGGGTTCATGCAAACCAGTGCGTGCCATCCACTATGCGCCAGTTTTTGATTCAGTGGGTTGATGATGAAGTGGAAGTCATTCATGCGGATAACTCGGCCTGTGTTGCTTTGGCCGATGCATCGGTGGATTGGCAACATCCCAATGCTACTTGCTTGACGGGACGTGACTTATCAGAGTTTGATTTTCTCAGCGCAACCAAGAATGGTTTTGTGCCCGTCTCTTTAAAGCCGACTGAATGCAATCGGCTCCAAGGTATGATATGTTTAAATGGATTCTAGCTCTGAGTGGTTACAAAAACGTCTTGTGAAATATCGGTCCAGCGAGAACGATATGTATGAGTCTATAGAGGAGTCGGATGACATGGATAAACTTGGACAAGGTTCTACGTCGGCCGATCCATTAGAAGAGGTAGATATTGGAGATGGTTCAGTCACTCGACCGACATTTATAAACAAAAATTTGAAAGCCGATTGTAAAGCTAAGTTAATCGAGCTATTGAAAGAATATGTTTGTTGCTTTGCATGGGAATATCATGAGATGCCAGGGTTAAGCCGAGAGCTAGTGGAGCATCGGTTGCCTATAAAGGCCGGTTTTAGACCATATAAACAGTCGGCCAGAAAGTTTAATCCGAAAACATATGACCGGATCAAGGAAGAGATCGGTCGACTGCTTGAAGCTAATTTCATTCGACCTTGCAGGTACACCGAGTGGATTTCTAACATTGTCCCAGTGGAGAAGAAAGGATCCGGCAAGTTGAGGGTGTGCATTGATTTCAGAGATTTGAATAGGGCTACACCCAAAGATGAGTATCCTATGCCAATAGCCGATATGCTTATTAATGATGATTCTGGGCATAAGGTTATTAGCTTTCTAGATGGGAATGCCGGATACAATCAAATTTTTATGGCCGAAGAGGACATGTACAAGACTGCTTTTCGATGCCCTGGTTTCGTTGGTTTATTCGAGTGGACAGTGATGACATTTGGATTAAAAAATGCTGGAGCCACATATCAAAGGGCTATGAATTTGATTTTCCATGATTTACTCGGTATCATACTTGAAGTTTATATTGATGATATTGTTGTCAAATCGGATGCTTTTGAATTTCACTTGGCCGATTTGCGTTTAGCTTTTGAAAGAATGAAAAAGTATGGACTGAAGATGAATCCTTTGAAGTGTGCTTTTGGCGTGTCAGCTGGCAAGTTTTTGGGTTTCATTATTCATGAAGATGTCATAGAGATTGATCCCAAAAAGATAGAGGCTATACAGGAAGTGGAGGCTCCAACATGCAAGAGAGATATGCAAAAGTTCCTTGGCAAGGTCAACTATTTGAGAAGGTTCATAGCTAATCTGTCAGGGAAAGTTGATGCATTTACTCCTATCCTTCGGTTAAAGGATGATGCTGATTTCACTTGGGGGGCAAAACATCAAGAAGCATTTGATATGATCAAGAATTATTTGTGCACTCCTCCGGTGATGAGAGCACCCAAGCATAGGGAACCCTTCAGACTTTACATTGCAGCAGAGGAAGAAGTTATTGGTGCTGTTCTAACTCAAGAGACCGAAGGAAAAGAGCATGCCATCACTTATTTGAGCCGCCGCTTATTGGACGCAGAGACAAGGTATACATTTATTGAGAAATTATGTCTATGCTTATATTATGCTTGCACAAAACTGAGACATTATTTAGTGCCGAGTGCTTGTGTAGTAGCTTGTCAAACCGATGTCATTAAATACATGTTGCATAGGCCAATTCTTAGTGGTAGAATTGGCAAGTGGGCTTATGCTTTGATTGAATATGATTTGGCTTATGAATCTCTAAAGTTCATGAAAGGCCAAATTGTTGCTAATTTCATTGTTGAACATCGGATTAATGACAAGCATGATGTTGATATGAACCTTATTTCATTAGTACCATGGATATTATACTTTGATGGGTCAGTTTGTAGCAATGGCCAAGGTGTTGGTATTGTTTATATATCTCCTCATGGTGTTGTTTTTGAAGCCTCATGCCGCTTAGAATATTTTTGCACAAAAAATCAAGCCGAATATGAAGCATTGTTATTCGGCCTAGAGATGTTACTTGCTATAGGTGTTACACATATTGAGGCTTATGGTGATTCGTTACTAGTGGTACAGCAAATATTCAAAGTCTTTCAGTGTTTGGACGAATCACTTAATGTTTATCTTGATAAATGTCTAGATATAATCTCTACTTTGGATTGTTTTAGCATTGCACATATATCTAGACATGACAACTGGAAAGCAAATGAGTTGGCACAACAAGCATCTGGATACCATGTTGATCATGGCATGTTTCATATTTCTCAAAATCCGATGTCTTGTCTTACCAGTATAGAAGAGGCCGAACCAGAACCCACTAATTCGGTCATTAACAAAAAATCTAGTGCAGGTGACAATTCCGACTGGAGGAAGCCCATTGTTGCTTACTTGCGTAATCCAAGTGAAAGGGTGGACAGGGCTGTTCGGCGTATGGCTTTTAAATATACTATGAGGGATGATGATCTTTATCGCCGAATAGTTGATGATGTTCTTTTAAAGTGCTTGGATGAGGACCAAGCAAGAGTTGCTATGGGAGAGGTACATGAAGGCATTTGTGGTACTCACCAGTCGGCTCCCAAGATGAAATGGTTATTACGACGTGCTGGGTTTTATTGGCCGACCATGATTAATGATTGCTTCAGATATTATAAAGGGTGCGAAGCTTGTCAAAAATTTGGTGATATTCAATTGGCTCCCGCTGCTATGTTGAATCCTATTATCAAGCCGTGGCCTTTCAGAGGATGGGGTTTAGACTTTATTGGGCAAATCCATCCGTCTTCTTCAAAGGGGCATCGGTTCGTATTGGTGGCAACTGATTATTTCACTAAGTGGTCTGAAGCAGTACCTCTCAAGAACATGACGCATACGGAGGTAATTAAATTCATAACCGAGCACATTATTCATAGATTCGGTATTCCTCAAACGTTAACTACAGATCAAGGTTCATCTTTTATGTCACACCAAGTCAGAGAGTTTGCCGAATCTTATAACATAAAGTTGCTCAATTCCTCCCCATATTATGCCCAAGCTAATGGACAAGCTGAGTCTAGCAATAAAATTTTAATCAAGCTCATCAAGAAGAAGATTGAGGATAATCCAAGGAGATGGCATGACTTGTTGTCTGAGGCATTATGGGCACATAGAATCTCAAGGCATGGTGCTACGAAAGTGACTCCATATGAGCTAGTATATGGTCAAGAGGCTGTTTTACCAGTGGAAGTAAATTTGAATGCTTTGAGAATAGCCAAACAAAATGATTTATCGGCAATAGACTTCTATAACTTGATGATGGACAACATTGATGAGGTTGCTGATAAACGTTTGGCTGCTTTGAATGCCATAGAGAGAGATAAGTTGAGGGTGGCAAGGGCTTACAATAAGAAAGTCAAGTTGAAGAATTTTCAAGTTGGTGATCTCGTCTGGAAAGTGATTCTACCGATTGGATCAAGAGATAGAAAATTCGGGAAGTGGTCTCCAAGTTGGGAAGGTCCTTTTAGGATTACAAGAGTTGTTCCCGGAAATTCATATTTGGTGGAATCAATACAGGGGACATTGTTACCTCGAGCTCTCAATGGCAAATATTTGAAGAAGTACCACCCGAGTGTGTGGCAGGAAGCCTAAGTAGGCGACGGCCGATATACGATTATCGCCCTTAGCACAAACATGGCCGATAAATAATTATCGCCCTGAGAAAAATAAATGGCCGATGGAGTGTTGGCATCGTCCTTAGAACGAACACCATGCATATTATTTTTCGGCATGCAAGCTTTGCCGAAAAACAGGGGGGCCTGTGTTGACACCTGATTTTGGCACAATGCAGAATGCAATGGAGATGGCCTCAAATGGCAAAATATTCTAAATGAGAAATTTCACATTGCCGAGTGGAACAACTTTGATGTTTGGCCAATAATCATTCGGCATCATATCAAAGACCAAAACTATACTCAGATTGTCATGTTTAGGTGTTCCGAGTGCTTTTTGGTCAAGTACGCCTCCAGGACAATCTCGGATGAAGGAATGCTCTACATGAATTGTCTTCGTCTCGTCGAATCGGTCGATTTTGATATAAAAATCATCTCAATCCGAGTTCGTATGCAAAAGTTAGAGCTATCTGGATGCAGCCCTGTCAAGAGGCGAAATATGACGCGGAAGACCAGACATGTCTTGGCAAGTGTCTGATGTAATGCGTGAGTGTTTTGGCCCAGAAGATGGCCTCGAATCGGAAAACGTTCAGCACGAAAGTTTTTCGTCTCATCAAAACGGTCAACTTTGCTTTTGGACACATTTTCATCCGAGGTCGTTTGCTGCCTCAAAAAACCTGCCGGGGAAAGCTTGCCGCCGTGAACAGTAACCTTGCCGGGGAAAGCTTGCCGCCGTGAACAGTAACCTTGCCGGGGAAAGCTTGCCGCCGTGAACAGTAACCTTGCCGGGGAAAGCTTGCTGCCGTGAACAGTAACCTTACCGGGGAAAGCTTGCCGCCATGAATAGTAACCTTGCCGGGGGAGAGCTTGCCGCCGTGAACAGTAACCTGCCGGGGAAAGCTTGCCGCCGTGAACAGTAACCTTGCCGGGAAAGCTTGCTGCCGTGAACAGTAGAAACTGTCGAGGCCAATCCGACCAGATGCTAAAGATGGGCTCAAATACTTATCTAGATGGCTTCGGATGAAGAAGTGTTCAACATAGGAGTTGTTCGTAACGTCGAAACAGTCAACTTTGCTTTTGGAGTCATCATCATCCGACGTAGTATACGACCTGCAGAGACGCTGCAAGAGTCGGACGATCCAGTCAGCTACATGAACGAGTCTGACTCGAAATTAGAGATGACCCCGTGGAGTATTCAAGATGGCCTTATTTGGAAAAGTGATCAACATACGGATTGTTGGCCTCGTCGAAGCACACATAATTGATATTTGAACCGTCTCCATCGGAAGTCATATGCAGATTCCACAACCCACGCAAGGAGCAAGATAGAAGATTGGACCAGATTCAAGCTGAATCCGAGTGGGACCAGAACTAGGATTCTAGGACGTGAATTGATGTAATTTTCTTGTAAGGAAAGCCTAGATAAATCCTTTGCTTGTACGGGAAGTCCAGCCGCCTCTTATATATGTTGGGGGTGACGGCCGATTGAACAACACACAATCGAACAAATCAATATACTACTTTTTCATCTATGTTTTATCTTTCCACCGTTTTTCTATCTCGTTCTTCGCTGTTCTTCGTGTTTGAGAGCCGCGAATCCCGAGGCCCTAGGGGCGAGCGAATCGACCTAGGGCAGCCCATAGCCGCCGCACTCCCTGACGGGGTCCCTCCCGGGGGTGTGGGGTTTTCGGGTCTGCAAAAGCGCCCGTCAACTGTCTTGCGTATCGCGCTGTCGGTCGGGTCTCCTTCGACGTGAGCTGCGGTGCATCACCCCCGGCGTCGAGGGTACACGTGACGTGTTCGTGTGTCAACAAAAGCTTAAGTGTGGCTCGGGCATTTCATCAAACACCTCATGTGCATGCATAGAAGGGAGACAGAGCAGGGCATGCACACACCTCCCACACAGCCAAAAATCAAAGGAGTTAGCGGGCAGGGGCGAGGGTATATATAGGCATCTCTTTAGTCATGGTTGGTGGCTAGAACCGGGGCAGAAGACTCACCTCTAGTCCCGGTTCCAGCCACCAACTGGGACTAAAGGTGTTGCGCCAGGAGCGAGGCCCATTGGTCTCGGTTCGTGTCTGGAACCGGGACCAAAGGGATTAGAAGAAGCGGGACCAAAGGGTTCGGAAGAACTGGGACCAATGGCCCCCGAGGCCCGGCCGGTGCCTTGGCCTCACGAATTGTGACTGATGTACCCATTGGTCCCGGTTCATAGGAGAACCGGGATTAATGCCCTTTTCTAGTCTGGACCAAAACCCTATTTTCTACTAGTGTATGCATGATTTGAATGTGAGTGCAATATCAGCGAAGCAAAATGTTTCAGTTGCAAATCATTCATCAGAGGAGGCCGGGCATTGGCTGCCACCACCAGCACACACTTTCAAGTTCAACATTGACAGGGCGGTCGCTAGCAATGGACAACAAGGAGCAGCGGAAACAATATGTTGAGATGAAAATGGTGTAAATTTGGGCTCTTCTACGGTGTTATTTTATATGATAAACCAACGACATTGGAAGCTTTTGTTGTCCGAGAAGCACTCTCGCTTGCGGAGGACCTTCAACTTGATCGTCTTCATATTACCTTAATTGTCCTGCAATCGTCGACGATATTCATCAAAAATTGGGTGGAAGATATGGGGCCATCATCACAGAGATACAAACCACTCGACTAGTTTCCAGTCTTGTGTTTTTACTCATGAACGTAGAAATTTCAATTTTGAAAATCATAATCTCGCACAGCTTGCCTATAATGTAAGTTTAGGTCGTTATGTTTGGTTGGGTACCCCCCCCCCATGACCAACCCCTTGTACCTTTAAACATCTTTGAATTTCAATAAAGTCAGGCGAGATTTCTCAAAAAGAGGACCGGGGTCAAATTTATTTTCCACTTATCATATTTTTCCATGGGTTGATGTATGTAACAGGGTTTGGGCCAAGGTCCTCGCGGTCAATTGATCGCGGCCCAACACTGTAGCTTCGCCCGGTTGTGCTCGCTTTACGTGTTTTGATGGGTTTGCAATATAAACCATGTTGTGTTTGGGGGTTTGCAACATAATCCATGTTGTGCTTGCTTTGCAAACACATGGCGAATTTGGACTTGTTTGCAGCATAAGTCATACTACCTTCGTTTCATGATGTAGTGCGTATAGATTTTTTCAAAAGCCAAGTCAAACTTTCACAACATATATATAGAGAGAGAGAGAGAGAGAAAAGTATTTATATTTAGAATAGCAAATGTATATCATCGGATACATCATCATGAGTTAAATATTCATATTGTATATGTTTGGTGTTATAAGATACATTTTTGCTAATGCACATCTAGATATGCAATAAGTATTGCACATTTAAGTCCTATATCATTGATTTTACGCTGAGATTCGTGTGAGTATCTTCTTTTTTCTTTTTATGTTTGATTGTAGTTTTGCTAAAGCACATCTAGATAACTATCTTCATAAACTTTTTCAAAGTTTGTTAAGTTTGACTTTTCATAAAATCTATATACACTACATTATGTTTTTTTTAGAATCACCGGGGGGAGCTCCCCACCTGAATATATTACTCAAAAGTCGCCAAGGCAGCAAGCACATAATTACATAGGCATGACGCAGCATGCATAGAGGTAGGAACGCCATGAGGAGATGTCCTCCTTGTCACATGTTGCCACGAGACGATGTGACCAGAGATCTAAGTCAGAAATAAGGGCTATGAGGGTTATTACAGAACATTGATCAATATTTCTAAACAACATATCATTTCACGCTGCCCAGGTCTTCCATAGGAGTGACAAAAGGACTAGTGGCCATGGCTTGTGCGGGAGGTGATGGGGTAGAGGAGCATCCTAGAGGTCGGCGATGTCGTCCGTCTGAGGCGGGATACCCAGGCTCTACTAGACCCGGCTGGCAGTGGGCAGGTGATGAAGAGGTGCATGGAGTCTTCAGGTAACATAGCACATCGAGGACATGTGTCAATGGAGATGATATGCTTGTGAGCGAGGTTGGCCCTGGTATTGAGGCGGTCCTTGAAGAGGAGACAAGCAAAAAAAATCTTGCGTGGAACCTTGGAGCACCAAATGAGGGGAGCAAGAGGATCGTTGTCAGGCCTTGCCATGAGGGCGCCGTACGCGTCTTGGTGGAGAAGTCAAGTCCTCGATGTAGAAACCTTTGTTCTTCCTCTGCCGAAGGAACGAAGTCCTGCAAAATAGCCAACAACGAAACAAGCTATTGCCCTGCCAAAAGGGAGAGACGTTTATGGAGGTTAGCTTCTAAACCGTAACGCAGTATATTAGCCACCTTAACTAGCTGAAGGGTGGAGTGTGAGAAGAGGTGGGGGGAGGAGGAGGCTAGAGGCGTTGGGGTCAACCAAGTATCAAGCCAGAAGTAAGTATACGACCCACCGTTTGTTAGGACGAAAGAGATTGTCGGCAAGGTGGGGATTTGCTGAGCAATGGTGTGGCAGAGGAAAGAGGTTTGTGGGGAAGAGGGGACTAGGGCATTTGGTTGTTGAAGATCTAACCATTCCAGCCAAGGGGCAGAGGCAGACGTCAAAGCCTTGGCTACAAATTTCATGAGTAGGCAGTTGTTCTGAATATGAAGGTTTTTTAGCCCTAGACCACCATATTTCTTCGGCACACACACATTTTTCCATGCAATAAGGCATTGAGCTCCTGAAACTGAATCCTCTCCCGCCCAGAAGAAAGCCCTATGAAGGGAGTCTATGGTTTTGATGACCTTTTTTGGAATGTGGAAGACCGGCATGAAGTAGGTGAGGAGGGAGTCTAGGACCACGGAGATGAGAATGAGACGATCACCTTTGTCTAGCAGTTTGGCTCGCCATCCTGTCAGCAACTTGCGAGAGTGTTCTATCAGAGGATCAAAGGCATTGGATGGTGGTTTTGTAGGGGAGAGAGGTAGGCCGATGTATGTTTGAGGGAAGGAGGCGCGTGAGCAGCCCATGGCAAGGGCGGTGGCATTAGCTATGGTGACATCTGTGTGGAGAGTGGCTAGAGTGGTTTTGGTGAAGTTGATGGTCAGACATGTAGCATTGGCAAAGTTTTTTAAGAATACTTTCAGAGATGCGGCGACAAGAGGGGAGGCAGCAGCAACGATGAGTGTATCGTCGGCGTACTGAAGAACGGTGAGAGGTAGGTGTGAGAAAATGGGGTGGTGGAGAGCGGCCTCCGTGTTCTTGAAAATGAGTTGCTGGAGTAGGTTTGTGACGATGAGAAAGAGGTAGGGAGAGATCGGGTCACCTTGTCGTAGGCCATTTTTTGCATTCAATCCAACTATCTGGAACACCATTCAGTAGTATGGCAGTTTTGCCCGTGTGAAGAATGTTCTGGATCCAGTTACGGAAAGTTTGGGAGAAACCACGAATGAGGAGAATCTTATCAAGGGTAGGCCATGCCACGGAGTCGAAGGCTTTACGAAAGTCTAGTTTGAAGACCATGGTAGGCCTTTTCCTTGTGTGGCGGGAGCTTATGAGATCAGCTGCAAAGACATAATTCTCAGCAATATTCCTGCCGGTGATAAAACCAGTCTGATTGACATGTACTAACAAGGCTATAAGTGGCTGGAGACGAGTGGTTAGGACTTTTGCGACAGCTTTTATCGGGTAATTCTGGAGCGAGATGGGCCGGAAGGCATCAGGAGAGGTAGGCATGTCCTTTTTTGGAAGAAGTATGATGTGGGCACGGTTAATGCGTTCCGTGTCTGCCACGCCTTGATGAAATTGGGAGAAGAAGGAGAGGACGAGGCTTTTTACTATGGACCGGTATTTTCTGTAGAAGGAGGGCCCAAACCCATTTGGGCCAGGGCTGGCCTGGGGATTCATTTGGAAGAAAGCATTTTTGATTTCTGCTTCCGAAAAGTTTTTGTTTAAGATATGGAGGCCGACCCCAGGATTAGGGTAGAGAGCGTTCAGGTCAAAGGACCATGATGTTTTTGTTGGTGTACCAATGAGGGAGATGAAGAAATCATGGAGGGTCTTGGCTTTTTGGTGGTGAGATGTGAAGTCATGACCGTCCCGAGTGAGAGTAAAGATTTTGTTCTTTCTAAGGTGTTGCGAGGCAGACATGTGGAAGAATTTTGTGTTCTCTCCCCCATTGATGGCTCGAGAAACCTTGGCACACCATCGCCAGTACGTCATTTTCTCCTATATTGTGCATTTGAGAAGCGAGATGATGATCTTGCGAGTGAGGATTTCGGATTGTGATAGAGCTCTGAGTTCTTCAGCATGATCAAAGGCCGATATGGCCGATTTGCAACGAGATTCACGGAGAGGAGTGGGAATGCGAGAACGTTTCCAATTTTTTAGGCCGGCCCAAGATTTTTTGAGCGATGCAGCGAGGAGGGCGGCTAAGTTGGTTGAAGTGGTCTGGACGGGAGTGCAACATTTTGTGACGATGTCGTTGCATGGACGGAAATTGGACCAGCCAGGCTCGAATTTGAAAAAGTTAGATCGAGGAATCGTTGTGGTGACCTGTATGAGGAGAGGGACGTGACCAGATGTGAAACATGTGAGCGAGGATAAGGTTGTGTTGGGAAAGGCATCTGCCGAGGCGAGGTTAAAAAAAGCACGGTCAATCCGTTCTAGGGTGGGTGTCGATCGATTGTTTGACCATGTAAATTGACGATCGAGGAGTGGCAGATCGATAAGAGCTAGGCTATCTAGAGCGTGGTTGAAAGCGTTAGCTTCTGACCGGATAAAGGTATTGTTGTTTTTATCAGAGGGGAAGCGCAAGAGGTTGAAATCTCCAACAACTAACCACGGGGAATCATCCGGTTGTGCGATGGATAGGATCTCATCGAGGAAGGATTGTTTGAGAGCCCGGGTGGAGGGGGCGTAGATATTGGTGATGGCAATGTTGTGAGCACATGCAGTTGATCTTAGGATTAGGATGAAGGAAAAGGTTAGGTGAGAGTAAGAGATAACCCGGAGAGAAGATGTGTTGATGGCCAAAATGGTGCCGTCAGCCGTGCCAATGGCGGGCAGAGAGAAAGCTTGATCGAGATGGTGTGGTAAGAACGATCTTAGTTTGGCGTTGGAGTAAGTCTCAAGTTTTGATTCTTGTAAGAGGGTAATGTGGGGTTTGGTCGCAAGCAATTCAGATAGGACGTCAGAACACTTATCATCATCACCCAAACCACGTATATTCCAAGAGCAAATAGAGATTGCAGCGTTACTCATAAGAATTGTTCAGACACCACATGGAGAGGCAAAAGTACAGGAGTTCTACGACTGCAACTATTACATAGAGACGCAAAGATAGTTCTGAACCCAACAACAACAGACACGAGGAACAAAAGGCCGACGATACAGATAGCGCGTAGTGATCTAGCGAAGGCGGTCATCCACAGCAGATGGGGCCCCGACGCCGAGGGGCCAAGCATGGCTGGGTAGTTGATCATGGCGCGTCTTCCTCACCAGAGGCAGAGGCCTCAGAGCCAAGGATAGCAGCAATGTGGCCATCATCAGCGCCATAGAGTAGCGCAATGATGACCAGGTCTTCAGCAGAGGCAGGGGGTCCATCAGCAGCGTCGAGGTGAGCATCCCGGATGGCGATGTCAATGGCCGTGCCGACGTCAGCTGCAGAGAGGCGAGTGGCCATGGCTTTGACGGAGAGAGCTTGCGCTTGAAGGTTTGCAACATAACTCCCATTGCTCTCATTTGTTGCAGCAACGATGGTGTCAACGTGTGGTCCTTGCAGTAACCTGCATCTGCTCCCATTTTTTTGCAGCAACGAGGCACGCCGGTGAGCGGCGACGCAACTCCCAGCAAGCGGCCACACAGCAGCATCCCAGGAAAGCGGCGATGCAGCAACATCGCGGCGACTAGGCAACAACACCAACGGCTAGCGGCCACTCAGCAGCACCACAACCTCCTTTGCACCGTTGCGCAACGGCTGGCCAGCGGTGATGGTTCTGGACTTGTGGTGGTGCGTGGATGATTCGTTGCGTCGACGACAGCAGGGAAAAATCATGGGGATGCGAGAGAGACGAACGCGAGAGAGAGAGAGAGAGAGAGAGAGAGAGAGAGAGAGGAGAGGAAGGGGACACCGGGACAGGACGCACAAAGATGATTCCGGAGAATGGGTACGTGCTGTGCAGGGCCATGCATGGGGACATGGGTTGGCCGATGAAGGTGGCCGACGCAAACATACGATCAGCCGGTTGCCTGGAAGCTTTTCTCATACTCCCTCCGTTTTTATTTACTCCGCATATTAGAGTTGACTGAAGTCAAACTTTGTAAAGTTTGACCAAATTTATAGAAAAGAATATAAATATATAGCATAACAAATCTATATGATGTGGAAGTACATTCAACAACGAATCTAATGGTATTGATTTGTTATTGTATATGTTAATATTTTTGTCTATAAACTTTGTCAAAGTTTGTAAAGCTTGACTTTGACCAAAACTAATATGCAGAGTAAATATAAATGGAGGGAGTACTATTTACCTGCATATATCCCTGCTAGAAAGACACAACAACATATCGCGACAACGGTTGCAACACGAAACTTCGGTTCCCTCGCGCGTATATACTACCGCATCCATGGCTCATCAAAGCGAGAAGAGCTGAAGAGACCTTCCACCAACCGCATCAGCCCAGCTTGTAATTTTTTCTAGATAAAACAGCACTTGAATCAAAGGACCACGCCCGTCTTGGAAGATCTCCCAGGTAGAGCTGGCATAAATGGGGCGATCGACCTACCGCCTGCGTACGGACGAGCCCGCGCCCAAAGCGGGCAAAAGCGAAAGGCGTATCCTGTGCGTGGCGCAACGCAAAGCTGCCAAAACGGCGATGCATGGGGTGGATACGGAATGCATAGTCCCATAATAATGCCCAGCTAGAATCACACGAATGATTGCAACCAAACACCCACCGCGCATCGGCATCCACCGTCGATCAGCGAGTCCCGTCTTTGTCAAAGCTCTCGTTGTCCAATGCCTTTGGCGTGCATCGGCCCCTGGAGACCACATCCATGCTTGATGCCGACGGATTTGGCACCGTGAGAATGAGACGAGCGAGGGCGTTCCATGCGCTGCGCTTGCACGCATGCGCACAGTAACAATGTACTAACATATATCCCCCGCAAATAAAAATGTACTAACATATATCCAGCCTAAGAAAAGAAACAAAAGTCTGAACAGATCTATTCCCATGTTTCCTCCTCTAACCCTATGTGGTCAGGACAAACTCTTCCCTAAAGACCGTGGATTAGCCTCCCCTCTATCTACCACTTCCGCGGCCGGTGAAGAGAGAGGAATCCCGGTGCCTCCGCTTCGGTTAGTAGTTTAGGTCAGGTTTTTTAGTCCTCGCTGGCGTGGCGCTTCTTCTTCGAGTTTGTCTTTCATACTTCGATCCTTTCCAAGTTTGTTTGTGTGGACATAAGTCGGCAGAACTCTAGCGTAGGTTCCTATCGTCTCTTTTGATGGTGAGGTTAGAGTTTCTCGTCATATGGCGAGATTTGGTGTCGGATGCTTCAAATCTATGTAAGGGTTTCACGACAACAATTACGGCTCCAAAACGCTGGTTCTTAGGGACACATTCACGAAGACTTCTTTGTTGTTATCGACGAGGTAGTGGTTGCTCAATGGCCTTGGAATCTAGGTATAACTTTTATTATGCTTTGTACCTCCGGTGATCTGATCATTTCGAAAAGAAAAACATATATCCAGCCTCTCGCGCTGTATCCAGGTACGTAGTTAGCCGAGGACAAGCCGCTAATGGACGCCTTTCGATCACAGGTTGCCTACTGTAGTGCCTGGATTGGATTGGATTGGTGGTTAGCTAATATACCTACGGACCCGGGCCGCCCCACGTGCGAACAGAAGCCGCATACGTTCGCGGCCTCCTCGCCTCCATTGATTCCGCTGCATGTACTACGTACGTCTAGGGTCTAGCTAGCTAGCCTGTGAGCACGAGTCAAGTGCCTGCCAGGTGAGCTAGCCACAGTTGCTCTCTTGTTGCACTGTTGCTGCTGGTGACCGCGACAGCCGAACCAACAGGGCCAGGGCCAGGCCGACTGAGTGGTTCATTCATTCATGCACCTGCCGATCGATGCTCTGCCGTGCGTGAACCCTGCCAGAACATGGACCAAAATACGAGAGCTTCTGGATTGTGCGTTCCGAGCCGGTAAAGACACGATCGCGTATGAATGTTCTTGGTGTTGTCGGCTCCCCTCCGAGCCACGACATCTACGGCTTTCATCTTTGAAAGGAGGGGAAACCCGTTTCAAAATAATTGAAGCTCTAGTTTTGCACAAAGTCAAACTTCTTTATATTCGACCAAGTAAGCAGAAAAATATGCTAGTATTAGTAACATCAAATAAACATAGCGTGAAAAAAATATTTTGTGATGATCTAATAATTTGGTGCTGTTCTTGTGGATGTTATCTTTTTTATAAAACTCGTCAAATGTGAATGTAATTTTTGACTTAGGACAAAGATAGAACTTCAAGTAATCTGAAACGAAGGAACTACATGTTCGTTATAGTGATGGCTGGGTCAAATTCAAACTAATTTCAAGAAAACCATAGGTACACACCCTCGAGAATGATGTCCTAGCCGGCGAATATCTACCAGATGGCGCCTTGATTGAGGTAGGGCTTCAATTCAGGATTGATGAGTATGACGTGGTGATTGGTGAATGCGTGTAGGTTGATCTTCGTCCGAAGGCACCGGAGATGGTTGATCTGACAAAGACGATGGTTCCTGGAAAACCGGGAGGACGATTTTGGGCGCTTATTGAGAGCGATGATGAAGAACAGGTGGAGGATCAAGCCTCGACAGGTAGGATGATGCCTTCACAGGTTACGGGACCGATGGAGTTGCCGGAGCCCAAGGTGGTACCCGATTGTCGTCGATCAAAAATTCAAAATCTCAAGCCGACCGTGAAACCCTGGATCGGCCCGATCCCTAAGGTACTCCGAGAACCCGTTACTTTGTCAGATTTTATGCCGGAAACTTGGACTCTTGTTACTCGAAAGAAGAAGAAGGGAAAGAATGGTCGGCCGCCACCGCCGTTAAGGTTGCCGGTGGCGAGATCGGCGAGCGCGATTCGAGCGGCCAGACGGGCTCGTTTGAATTTGCTGTTGGGTCATAGTCTCGAGTTGGATACGGTGACGGTCGTGGGCTCTCTAGACTCGGGCGAGGCCCAGTTGGGAGCCCAAGCCTCTGCCGATCCAACACCTACGTGCGTGCATGTATCACCGGTGCCCGACGCCATCGTGATCGCGTCTAGGGTTTTCGCTCCGGACTTTCTGACTATGGGTGAAGGACGGGCGAAGAGGATCTCCTGCGTCGACGATATGGTGGGGCGCGGGCCACCACCCGTCAAGCGAGGGCCGTAGCCCGCCGTTGGCGTCGCTGGCGCCGGCGGTGCCGGCCGAGGTGCTCCGCCCGCCGTTGGCGCTGGTGCTGCCGGACGTGGCGGTCCGCCTCCACAAGGGCCGCAGGCTGGAGCCGGAGCTGGCCGGGGCGCCCAACCACCCGCGAGGCAGGGCCCATTGGCTGTTGCTTCGGCCTCTCAGTCGGTGGCCAAGGCGCCGGCCCTAGAAAGGGGTCGAGGTGCTAACTTTGGCTGGGAAGGTCAAGGGCGTGGTGGATACAGCAGAGATGGACCGAGATTCAACTGGTACGGGCAGTGGGGAGACGATGGGTACGATGTATATGGTGAGGGGTTGCACCGTGGATCATCCTCCGGTGGCGGCCGTGGTTACAACTGGTACAATGGTGATGGTTCGGGGCATTTTCAGGGCCCACTCGGTAACTTTGTTGAAGGCGTTGCCGGTCCCAATAACCGTTTCCGAGGAGGCTATCAGTGGGGAAGGAGAGGGAGGCGCCCACCTCCACCGCGACAACCTCCGCCTCCACCGCCGCCCGTTGCAGACACGACTCCGGGAGCGGAGCTAGAGCACTCAGCAGATGTGGCAGGAGTCTCATCCACGTTGCCCGCGGTTGTGGTTGACGCGGTCAGTGCGCTGGCAGCGGTGACCGTTCCGGCGGCTTATGGAGTCGCAGAAACTAAGGATGGTACGACAGACAAAGGGCCGGACAAAGCGGAGGGAGAAAAACTTTCTAAGTGGGCAATCAAGAAGAAGAAGTTGCCTTGTTATAGATGTGGCGAACCGGGTCACTTTGTGGCAGAGTGCACTAATGAGCTTTGCGACTATTGTCTCATATTGCAGCATGTGACCAGTGACTGCCCACTTCTATCCGGTCCTGAACCCGGCGTAAACATTTTTGGTGTGTGTTGCAAGGAGTTGATGTTCTTTGAGACACCGGAGGTGGATCCTATACCGCATGTGGTTGAGAGTTCATTCCCGTCTGTGCTTCGGGTTACTAATGGACAGTTGACTGAGGCTCAGATTGTGAGGCAGCTGCGTGACCTAGTACCGGGTAATTATCAGTGGCATCTGGAGAAACTGGAGGGACAGGCGTACAAGGTGGATTTCCCCACTAAAGAGGATCAGATGCATTTTCTTAAGTGGGGTCTATGCAGAGTTCCAAGTACCAACATTATTATTGCTTTTGATGAGGGGAAACAAGAAGAACCAGAGGATACACCTTTAGAGAAGGTGTGGGTACGTTTCTTTGGCGCACCACCAAAACTGATTAAGCACTTTCGGATTGCTTGGAGCTTGGGATCTATGATTGGCAAGACAGAAAAGGTGGACATGCCTTTCACTCGCATACAAGGGGCTGCGAGGTTGCTGGTCAGTGTTGTGAGTGTTGAGTTCATACCAGATGTGGTTAGATGGACACATGCTGGAGTCATGTACGTTTTAGAGCTCGAGATCGAGGACACTCCAATTTCCTAGGATGGGGATGAGATTCATGATATGGACACAACTGAGGGGGGGGGCGGAGCCCCAGGGATCAGGATAAGGGGTCAGATAAGTCACCACGGGAGTCGGCCAAGGGGCCCAATGCGCAACCAGATAAGTCAAATAAATCTGCCAAAGAGGCGCCCCCGTCCACAACTCCGATGAACACTCTTCGTTTTGGTTCGTTTGGAGCGAGGTCGGCTCCTAGTAGGTTATGGAGCACTAGAGTGGAGGCGGATGACCCGGTGGAACTTGAGCTACCACTGGTGTTGATCCCTGCCTGTGAGGAGACAATGACACTTGAGGCTTCCGATTCACAGCAGGCACCACAGGGACTACGACACACTGATAGTGGCCCAGTCAGGATGGGCTCCACGCCCGATGAGCAGGTGGACACTTGCGAGCTGCTCCCAAGTGGGGGCGTGGTAGCACCCGCTTACACGCGTCCGGCTCGAGCTCCTTGGGAGCGGCGCCTGGACAGGAGGTCAGAGGCGCTCTTTCTACCCCGGCTGTCCCGAGCGAGCTGAGAGGGAGGTGCGAGCAGGAGCCCCGTGTCTTAACTCCTCCGCTGGACCACGCCATGCAGGCTGGACAGGGGCCGCGCCGCTTTATTGGCGGGGGGAGCGGGACTAGTGAGCAGGTGGCTCCACGGTCCTCTTCCCCCTTGACCACTGTGGCTGATTTCCGCTTGACCTAGCCTTACCCTCCTTCACCTACGATAGGGGAAGGGCGTGGGAGTCGGGAGCATACCCCTCGGGAGAGGACGACGGAGGAGCTTATCGCTTTCGGCGGGATCACGGATCCGGTGACGGCTGGCAGGCGTGTCATCAACCGAATCCAGGGACAGCCTGATGCGGATGACCTGTAGCTAGCGTGTGCCAAGAGGGCAGCCATGCTTCATCATGTCGAGGCTACTACAGGTGCGTCTTTTTATAAAAGTTGTTCAATTTTGCACTTCACAGAAAATGAAATAGTGGATAAGGCAAATGACTTAGGAATTTCTTTGGGATCAAATGAAACCGAGGTCGCCAAATCCGTCAACGATCTCTTAGACTTGGAAGCGGAGAGGGCTTCCAAAATTATTCGTAATCTTGCATCTATCAAACCCATGAATGATAATGAAATGAACAATTTAGGAATGGTTGATCTTGCAAATATATGTAACAATCTTTTGCCTAGTGCGGAGGCCAAGGATGAGGAGGGATCGGAGACTACAGACACGGTAGAGCCTTTCCTGATGGAGGGTGCAGTTTTTGTCGCCGCTAATCCTACTTTCCGCAGGGTGTTGGGGAGAAGCCCAAACGACCTTGGAAGCGGAAAATCTATCCTATTTCAGCAGTACGCATAAGTGCTAGAGTTAAGCTTAAGAAAAAATTATGATGAGTTATGAAAGAAATCTTTTGGAATAGCAGAGGTCTAGCTGACTTGGCTAAACATAGGTTCTTAGGACAACGATAGAACAACACTTAGACTATATTGCACTTTTGGAAACAGGACGAGATAATTTTACATTACAGTTTCTTCAAACTCTCTCCAGTGGTATCAATTTTGACTGGCACATCTTACCTCCTAGAGGAAGATCCGGCTGGATTTTACTAGGAGTGCGGTGTGAGACGTTAGAGGTGCTTAATGTGGTTCAGGGAGACTTTTCGGTTAAATTCGGGGTGAGATCAAAACTAGATGGGTTCCGGTGGTCTCTTGTAGCTGTATATGGGGCAGCACAACCTGAATTCAAATCAGACTTTTTAGCCGACTTGGTGAGGATTTGTGGAGATGAAAATCTGCCAATACTTGTCGGGGAGATTTTTAATGTAATCAGGAGGAGAGATGAAAAGAACAATGACAATTTCGATGATCGTTGGTCTATGATGTTTAACATGATTATCGAGAGTCTTAGTTTGAGAGAAATAGAACTAACCGGTAGACAAATCACATGGGCCAACTCGTTACCCACTCCGACTTATGAAAAGTTGGATAGGGTATTTGCCAGTGTGGAGTGGGAACAAAAGTATCCGTTGGTGTCGGTCCATGCGATGTAGACAGCAATCTCGGACCACGCACCACTTTTGTTAGACTCGGGTGAGGCTACCCATGTGACAAATAAAAATACCCTCTCTTTCGAACAAAGCTGGTTTGAGAGAGAAGGATTTTTGGAGATCATTGCACGCGAATGGGCTAAGCCGATTAGTGGAAGGACACATGTTGCGAGATGGCAAAATAAAATTAGACATCTCAGACAGTTTTTGAGAGGGTGGGCCAGAAATGAGAGTGCGATTTACAAACAAGAAAAAGAGCGTCTTACTCAATTAATTGAGGCACTAGACCTAAAGGAGAAAGACACTCTTCTTTCTGTTAATGAGCAACGAACCAAGTCTGAGGTTGAGCAAGGCCTACAAGCTCTCTTGAGAGAGGAGGAGCTCAAGTGAGCATTGCGTGCTAAAACGCTTAAGGTTGTCCAAGGGGACGACAATACACAATTATTCCATATGGTTGCAAATGGCAAACATAGGAAGAAGAAAATCATACAGCTTGAACAGGACGAGGGGACAATAGTGGGACATGAAAATCTGAAAGTGTATATCTTGAATTATTATAAGCAACTTTTTGGACCCCCGAATACAAGTACGGTGATGCTTGATGAATCTGTGATTGATGATATTCCTCAATTACAGGCAGCGGAGAATGATATTCTCTCTGCACCGTTTACTGAAAAAGAGGTTCTTTAGGCAATATCACAAATGAAGCCGAATAAAGCACTGGGACCAGATGGGTTTCCAACTGAATTCTATAAGAAATGTGTTGGAAATATGCCCTAGAGGCAATAATAAAATGGTTATTATTATATTTCCTTGTTCATGATAATTGTCTATTGTTCATGCTATAATTGTGTTATCCGGAAATCATAATACATGTGTGAATATATAGACCACAACATGTCCCTAGTGAGCCTCTAGTTGACTAGCTCGTTGATCAACAGATAGTCATGGTTTCCTGACTATGGACATTAGATGTCATTGATAACGGGATCACATCATTAGAAGAATGATGTGATGGACAAGACCCAATCTCAAGCATAGCACAAGATTGTGTAGTTCGTCTGCTAGAGCTTTTCTAATGTCAAGTATCTTTTCCTTAGACCATGAGATTGTGCAACTCCTGGATACTGTAGGAATACTTTGGGTGTGCCAAACGTCACAACATAACTGGGTGACTATAAAGGTGCACTACGGGTATCTCCAAAAGTGTCTGTTGGGTTGGCACGAATCAAGACTGGGATTTGTCACTCCGCATGACGGAGAGGTATCTCTAGGCCCACTCGGTAAAACATCATCGTAATGAGCTCAATGTGACTAAGGGTTGGTCACGGGATGATGTGTTATGGAACGAGTAAAGTGACTTGTCGGTAACGAGACTGAACGAGGTATTGGGATACCGACGATCGAATCTCGGGCAAGTAACGTACCGATTGACAAAGGGAATTGAATACAGGATTGATTGAATCCTCGACATCGTGGTTCATCCGATGAGATCATCGTGGAATATGTGGGAGCCAACATGAGTATCCAGATCCCGCTGTTGGCTATTGGCCGGAGAGTTGTCTCGGTCATGTCTGCATGGTTCCCGAACCCGTAGGGTCTACACACTTAAGGTTCGGTGACGCTAGGGTTGTAGAGATATTAGTATGCGGTAACCCAAAAGTTGTTCGAAGTCCCAGATGAGATCCCGGACGTCACGAGGAGTTCCGGAATGGTCCGGAGGTAAAGATTTATATATAGGAAGACCAGTTTCGGCCACTGGGAAAGGTTTCGGGGGTCACCGGTATTGTATCGGGACCACCGGAAGGGTCCCGGGGGTCCACCAGGTGGGTCCACCTATCCCGGAGGGCCCCATGGGCTGAAGTGGGAAGGGAACCAGCCCCTAGTGGGCTGGTGCGCCCCCCTTGGGCCTCCTCCTGCGCCTAGGGTTAGAAACCCTAGGGGTGGGGGGCGCCTCCACCTGGCTTGGGGGCCAAGCCACCCCCTTGGCCGCCGCCCCCATCTAGATGGGATCTAGAGGGGCCGGCGCCCCCCTGGCCCCTATATATAGTGGAGGGGAGAGGGCAGCCGCACCAAGTCCCTGGCGCCTCCCCCCCCCCCCCCCCCCCCCCCCCCCCCCCCCCCCCCCGCCGTGACACCTCTCCCTCTCGTTGGTGCTTGGCGAAGCCCTGCCGAGATCCCGCTGCTTCCAGCACCACGCCGTCGTGCTGCTGGATCCCCATCAACCTATCCTCTCCCCTTGCTGGATCAAGAAGGAGGAGACGTCTCTCCCAACCGTACGTGTGTTGAACGCGGAGGTGCCGTCCGTTCGGCGCTCGGTCATCAGTGATTTGGATCACGACGAGTACGACTCCATCAACCCCGTTCTCTTGAATGCTTCCGCACGCGATCTACAAGGGTATGTAGATGCACCCCCCTCTCCCTCGTTGCTAGATGACTCCATATATTGATCTTGGTGATGCGTAGAAAATTTTAAAAATTCTGCTACGTTCCCCAACAGTGGCATCATGAGCTAGGTCTATGCGTAGTTTCTATGCACGAGTAGAACACAAGTTGTTGTGGGCGTTGATTTTGTCAATTTACTTGCCGTTACTAGTCTTATCTTGATTCGGCGGCATCGTGGGATGAAGCGGCCCGGACCGACCTTACACGTACGCTTATGTGAGACTGGTTCCACCGACTGACATGCACTAGTTGCATAAGGTGGCTAGCGGGTGTCTGTATCTCCCACTTTAGTCGGATCGGATTCGATGAAAAGGGTCCTTATGAAGGGTAAATAGAAATTGGCATATCACGTTGTGGTTTTGGCGTAGGTAAGAAACGTTCTTGCTAGAAACCTATAGCAGCCACGTAAAAACTTGCAACAACAATTAGAGGACGTCTAACTTGTTTTTGCAGCATGTGCCATGTGATGTGATATGGCCAAAAGGATGTGATGAATGATATATGTGATGTATGAGATTGATCATGTTCTTGTAATAGGAATCATGACTTGCATGTCGATGAGTATGACAACCGGCAGGAGCCATAGGAGTTGTCTTAATTTATTTATGACCTGCGTGTCAACATAAACGTCATGTAATTACTTTACTTTATCGCTAACCGTTAGCCATAGTAGTAGAAGTAATAGTTGACGAGACAACTTCATGAAGACATGATGATGGAGATCATGGTGTCATGCCGGTGATGACGATGATCATGGCGCCCCGAAGATGGAGATCAAAAGGAGCAAAATGATATTGGCCATATCATGTCACTATTTGATTGCATGTGATGTTTATCATGTTTTACATCTTATTTGCTTAGAACGGCGGTAGCATAAATAAGATGATCCCTCGCAATAATTTCAAGAAAGTGTTCCCCCTAACTATGCACCATTGTTAAGGTCTGTTGTTCCGAAGCACCACGTGATGATCGGGTGTGATAGGTTCTAACGTTCGCATACAACGGGTGTAAGCCAGATTTACACACGCAATACACTTAGGTTGACTTGATGAGCCTAGCATGTACAGACATGGCCTCGGAACACGAAAGACCAAAAGGTCGAACATGAGTCGTCTAGAAGATACGATCAACATGAAAATGTTCACCGATGATGACTAGTCCGTCTCACGTGATGATCGGACACGGCCTAGTTGACTCGGATCATGTATCACTTAGATGACTAGAGGGATGTCTATCTGAGTGGGAGTTCATTAATAATTTGATTAGATAAACTTAATTATCATGAACATAGTCTAAAATCTTTGCAATATGTCTTGTAGATCAAATAGCCCATGCTAATGTTGCCCTCAACTTCAACGCATTCCTAGAGAAAACCAAGCTGAAAGACGATGGCAGCAACTACACGGACTGGGTCTGTAACCTGAGGATTATCCTCATAGCTGCCAGGAAAGCATATGTCCTTGATGCACCGCTAGGTGAAGCACCTGTTTTCCCTGCAGAACAAGACGTTATGAACGCCTGGCGGACACGTAGTGATGATTACTCCCTGGTTCAGTGTGGCATGCTTTACAGCTTAGAACCGGGGCTCCAAAAGTGTTTTGAGCAACACGGAGCATATGAGATGTGCCAAGAGCTGAAAATGGTTTTCCAAGCTCACGCCCGGGTCGAGAGATATGAAGTCTCCGACAAGTTCTACAGTTGTAAGATGGAGGAGAACAGTTCTGTCAGCGAGCACATACTCAAAATGTCTGGGCTGCATAACCGCTTGTCTCAGCTGGGAGTTAATCTCCCGGATGATGCGGTCGTTGACAGAATCCTTTAGTCGCTCCCACCTAGCTACAAGAGCTTTGTGATGAACTTCAATATGCAAGGGATGGAAAAGACCATTCTCGAGGTATATTCAATGCTGAAATCAGCGGAGGTGGAAATCAAAAAGGAACATCAAGTGTTGATGGTGAATAAAACCATAAGTTCAAGAAAGGCGAGGGTAAAAAGAACTTCAAGAAGGACGGCAAGGGAGTTGCCGCGCCCGGTAAGCAAGCTGCCGGGAAGAAGTCAAAGAATGGACCCAAGCCTGAGACTGAGTGCTTTTATTGCAAGGGAAACGGTCACTGGAAGCGGAACTACCCCAAGTACTTAGTGTTGGAAATATGCCCTAGAGGCAATAATAAATAAGTTATTATTATATTTCCTTGTTCATGATAATCGTTTATTATCCATGCTAGAATTGTATTGATAGGAAACTCAGATACATGTGTGGATACATAGACAACACCATGTCCCTAGTAAGCCTCTAGTTGACTAGCTCGTTGATCAATAGATGGTTACGGTTTCCTGACCATGGACATTGGATGTCGTTGATAACGGGATCACATCATTAGGAGAATGATGTGATGGACAAGACCCAATCCTAAGTATAGCACTAGTTCGTATGCTAAAGCTTTTCTAATGTCAAGTATCATTTCCTTAGACCATGAGATTGTGCAACTCCCGGATACCGTAGGAGTGCTTTGGGTGTGCCAAACGTCACAACGTAACTGGGTGGCTATAAAGGTACACTACGGGTATCTCCGAAAGTGTCTGTTGGGTTGGCACGAATCAAGACTGGGATTTGTCACTCCGTGTAAACGGAGAGGTATCTCTGGGCCCACTCGGTAGGACATCATCATAATGTGCACAATGTGATCAAGGAGTTGATCACGGGATGATGTGTTACGGAACGAGTAAAGAGACTTGCCGGTAACGAGATTGAACAAGGTATTGAGATACCGACGATCGAATCTCGGGCAAGTATCATACCGATAGACAAGGGAATTGTATACGGGATTGATTAAGTCCTTGACATCGTGGTTCATCCGATGAGATCATCGTGGAACATGTGGGAGCCAACATGGGTATCCAGATCCCGCTGTTGGTTATTGACCGGAGAACGTCTCGGTCATGTCTGCATGTCTCCCGAACCCGTAGGGTCTACACACTTAAGGTT
This sequence comes from Triticum urartu, assembly GCF_003073215.2. Classification (NCBI taxonomy): domain Eukaryota; kingdom Viridiplantae; phylum Streptophyta; class Magnoliopsida; order Poales; family Poaceae; genus Triticum; species Triticum urartu. The sequence goes on along the minus strand of NC_053025.1, from coordinate 535,119,888 downwards.
CGATGACGCTAGGGTTATAAAGGAAGTTTGTATGTGGTTACCGAATGTTGTTCGGAGTCCCGAATGAGATCCCGAATGTCACGAGGAGTTCCGGAATGGTCCGGAGGTAAAGATTTATATATGGGAAGTCCTGTTTTGGTCACCGGACAAGTTTCGGGGTCACCGGTATTGTACCGGGACCACCGGAAGGGTCCCGGGGGTCCACCGGGTGGGGCCACCTTCCCCGGGGGGCCACATGGGCTGTAGGGGTGTGCGCCTTGGCCTATATGGTCCAAGGGCACCAGCCCCAAGAGGCCCATGCGCCAAGAGATAAGGAAAGGAAGAGTCCTAAAAGGGGAAGGCACCTCCTAGGTGCCTTGGGGAGGAGGGACTCCTCCCTGGCCGCACCCTTCCTTGGAGGAAGGGCCAAGGCTGTGCCCCCCCTCTCTCCCTTGCCTCTATATATATGTGGGGGGTGGGAGGGCAGCCATACCAATGTTCTGGTGCAGCCCTCCCCTTCTCCCAAGTACTTCTCCTCTCCCGTGGTGCTTGGCGAAGCCCTGCAGGATTGCCACGCTCCTCCACCACCACCACGCCGTTGTGCTGCTGCTGGATGGAGTCTTCCTCAACCTCTCCCTCTCTCCTGCTGGATCAAGGCGTGGGAGACATCGTCGGGCTGTACGTGTGTTGAACGCGGAGGTGCCGTCCGTTCGGCACTAGGATCTCCGATGATTTGGATCACGACGAGTACGACTCCATCAACCCCGTTCTCTTGAACGCTTTCGCTTAGCGATCTACAAGGGTATGTAGATGCACTCTCCTTCCCCTCGTTGCTGGTCTCTCCATAGATAGATCTTGGTGACACGTAGGAAAATTTTGAATTTCTGCTACGTTACCCAACACTTAGCGGAAAAGAAGGCCGGCAATACCAAAGGTATATGTGATATACATGCTATTGATGTGTACCTTACCAGCGCTCGTAGTAGCTCCTGGGTATTTGATACCAGTGCAGTTGCTCATATTTGTAACTCAAAACAGGAACTGCGGAATAAACGGAGACTGGCGAAGGACGAGGTGACGATGCGCGTCGGGAATGGTTCCAAGGTCGATGTGATCGCCATCGGCACGCTACCTCTGCATTTACCTACGGGATTAGTTTTAAACCTCAATAATTGTTATTTAGTACCAGCTTTGAGCATGAACATTGTATCTGGATATCGTTTAATGCGAGATGGCTACTCATTTAAATATGAGAATAATGGTTGTTCTATTTATATGAGAGACATGTTTTATGGTCATGCCCCGTTGGTCAATGATTTATTCTTATTTAATCTCGAACGTGATGTTACACACATTCATAGTGTGAATGCCAAAAGATGTAAGGTTGATAATGATAGTCCCACATACTTGTGGCACTGCCGCCTTGGTCACATTGGTGTCAAACGCATAAAGAAACTCCATGCAGATGGACTTTTGGAGTCTCTTGATTATGAATCATTTGACACGTATGAACCATGCCTCATGGGTAAAATGACCAAGACTCCGTTCTCCGGAACAATGGAGCGAGCAACCAACTTATTGGAAATCATACATACTGATGTGTGCGGTCCAATGAGCGTTGAGGCTCGCGGTGGCTATCGTTATGTCCTCACCATCACTGATGACTTAAGTAGATATGGGTATGTCTACTTAATGAAACACAAGTCTGAGACCTTTGAAAAGTTCAAGAAATTTTAGAGTGAGGTTGAGAATCAACGTGACAGGAAAATTAAGTTCTTACGATCAGATCGTGGGGGAGAATATTTGAGTCACAAATTTGGCACGCACTTAAGGAAATGTGGAATAGTTTCACAACTCACGCCGCCTGGAACACCACAGCGTAATGGTGTGTCCGAACGTCGTAATCGCACCCTATTGGATATGGTACGATCTATGATGTCTCTTACCGATCTACCGCTATCATTTTGGGGTTATGCTATAGAAACTGCCGCTTTCACTTTAAATAGGGCTCTGTCGAAATCCGTTGAGACGACACCGTATGAATTGTGGTTTGGAAAGAAACCTAAGCTGTCGTTTCTGAAAGTTTGGGGATGCGATGCTTATGTCAAGAAACTTCAACCTGAAAAGCTCGAACCCAAATCGGAAAAATGCGTCTTCATAGGATACCCTAAATAAACTATTGGGTATACCTTCTATCTCAGATCCGAAGGCAAGACCTTTGTTGCCAAGAATGGATCCTTTCTAGAGAAAGAGTTTCTCTTGAAAGAAGTAAGTGGGAGGAAAGTAGAACTTGATGAAGTATTGCCTCTTGAACCGGAGAGTGGCGCAGCTCAAGAAATTGTTCCTGAGGTGTCTGCACCGACTAGGGAGGAAGTTAATGATGATGATCATGAAACTTCAGATCAAGTTGCTACTGAACTTCGAAGGTCCACAAGGACGCGTTCCGCACCAGAGTGGTACGGCAACCCTATCCTGGAAATCATGTAGTTAGACAATGGTGAACCTCCGAACTATGAAGAAGCGATGGTGGGCCCAGATTCCGACAAATGGCTGGGAGCCATGAAATCTGAGATAGGATCCATGTATGAAAACGAAGTATGGACTTTGACTGACTTGCCCGATGATCGGCGAGCCATAGAAAATAAATGGATCTTTAAGAAGAAGATAGACGCGGATGGTAATGTGACCATCTATAAAGCTCGGCTTGTCGCTAAGGGTTATCGACAAGTTCAAGGGGTTGACTACGATGAGACTTTCTCACCCGTAGTGAAGCTGAAGTCCGTCCGAATCATGTTAGCAATTGCCGCATTCTATGATTATGAGATATGGCAAATGGACGTCAAAACAACATTCCTTAATGGTTTCCTTAAGGAAGAATTGTATATGATGCAGCCGGAAGGTTTTGTCGATCCTAAGAATGCTGACAAGGTGTGCAAGCTCCAACGATCAATCTATGGGCTGGTGCAAGCATCTCGGAGTTGGAACATTCATTTTGATGAGATGATCAAAGCGTTTGGGTTTACGCAGACTTATGGAGAAGTTTGCGTTTACAAGAAAGTGAGTGGGAGCTCTGTAGCATCTCTCATATTGTATGTGGATGACATACTATTGATGGGAAATGATATAGAATTCTTGGAAAGCATAAAGGCCTACTTGAACAAGTGTTTTTCAATGAAGGACCTTGGAGAAGCTGCTTATATATTAGGCATCAAGATCTATAGAGATACATCGAGACGCCTCATTGGTCTTTCACAAAGTACATACCTTGACAAGATATTGAAGAAGTTCAATATGGATCAGTCCAAGAAGGGGTTCTTGCCTATATTGCAAGGTATGAGATTGAGCACAGCTCAATGCCCGACCATGGCAGAAGATAGAGAAAAGATGAGTGTCGTCCCCTATGCCTCGGCCATAGGGTCTATCATGTATGTCATGCTGTGTACCAGACCTGATGTAAACCTTGCCGTAAGTTTGGTAGGAAGGTACCAAAGTAATCCAGGCATGGAACACTGGACAGTGGTCAAGAATATCCTGAAGTACCTGAAAAGGACTAAGGATATGTTTCTCGTCTATGGAGGTGACGAAGAGCTCGTCGTAAAGGGTTACGTCGATGCTAGCTTCAACACAGATCTGGATGACTCTAAGTCACAAACCGGATACGTGTATATTTTGAATGGTGGGGCAGTCAGCTGGTGCAGTTGCAAGCAAAGCGTCATGGCGGGATCTACATGCGAAGCGGAGTACATGGCAGCCTCGGAGGCAGCACAAGAAGCAATCTGGGTGAAGGAGTTCATTACCGACCTAGGAGTTATTCCCAATGCGTCGGGCCCGATGACTCTCTTCTGTGACAACACTGGAGCTATTGCCCTTGCCAAGGAGCCCAGGTTTCACAGGAAGACCAGGCATATCAAGCGTCACTTCAACTCCATTCGTGAAAATGTTCAAAATGGAGACATAGATATTTGCAAAGTGCATACGGACCTGAATGTCGCAGATCCGTTGACTAAACCTCTTCCTCGAGCAAAACATGATCAACACCAGAACTCTATGGGTGTTCGATTCATCACAATGTAACTAGATTATTGACTCTGGTGCAAGTGGGAGACTGTTCAAAATATGCCCTAGAGGCAATAATAAAATGGTTATTATTATATTTCCTTGTTCATGATAATTGTCTATTGTTCATGCTATAATTGTGTTATCCGGAAATCATAATACATGTGTGAATATATAGACCACAACATGTCCCTAGTGAGCCTCTAGTTGACTAACTCGTTGATCAACAGATAGTCATGGTTTCCTGACTATGGACATTAGATGTCATTGATCACGGGATCACATCATTAGAAGAATGATGCGATGGACAAGACCCAATCTCAAGCATAGCACAAGATCGTGTAGTTCGTCTGCTAGAGCTTTTCTAATGTCAAGTATCTTTTCCTTAGACCATGATATTATGCAATTCCCGGATACTGTAGGAATACTTTGGGTGTGCCAAATGTCACAACATAACTGGGTGACTATAAAGGTGCACTACGGGTATCTCCGAAAGTGTCTGTTAGGTTGGCACGAATCGAGACAGGGATTTGTCACTCTGCATGATGGAGAGGTATCTCTGGGCCCACTCGGTAAAACATCATCGTAATGAGCTCAATGTGACTAAGGGTTGGTCACGGGATGATGTGTTACGGAATGAGTAAAGTGACTTGCCGGTAACGAGATTGAATGAGGTATTGGGATACCGACAATCGAATCTCGGGCAAGTAACGTACCGATTGACAAAGGGAATTGAATACGGGATTGATTGAATCCTCGACATCGTGGTTCATCCGATGAGATCATCGTGGAATATGTGGGAGCCAACATGGGTATCCAGATCCCGCTGTTGGCTATTGGCCGGAGAGTTGTCTCGGTCATGTCTGCATGGTTCCCGAACCCGTAGGGTCTACACACTTAAGGTTCGGTGATGCTAGGGTTGTAGAGATATTAGTATGCGGTAACACGAAAGTTGTTCGGAGTCTCGGATGAGATCCCGGACGTCACGAGGAGTTCCGGAATGGTCCGGAGGTAAAGATTTATATATAGGAAGACCGGTTTTGGCCACCGGAAAAGGTTTCGGGGGTCACCGGTATTGTATCGGGACCACCGGAAGGGTCCCGGGGGTCCACCGGGTGGGGCCACCTATCCCGGAGGGCCCCATGGGCTGAAGTGGGAAGGGAACCAGCCCTGTTGGGCTGGTGCGCCCCCCTTGGGCCTCCTCCCGCGCCTAGGGTTAGAAACCCTAGGGGTGGGGGGTGCCTCCACCTGGCTTGGGGGCCAAGCCACCCCCTTGGCCGCCCCCCCCCCCATCTAGATGGGATTTAGAGGGGCTGGCGCCCCCTGGCCCCTATATATAGTGGAAGGGAGGGAGGGCAGCCGCACCCAAGTCCCTGGCGCCTCCCTCTCCCCCCTCCCCCGTGACACCTCTCCCTCTCGTTGGTGCTTGGCGAAGCCCTGCCGAGATCCCGCTGCTTCCACCACCACGCCGTCGTGCTGCTGGATCTCCATCAACCTCTCATCTCCCCATGTTGGATCAAGAAGGAGGAGACGTCTCTCCCAACCGTACGTGTGTTGAACGCGGAGGTGTCGTCCGTTCGGCGCTCGGTCATCGGTGATTTGGATCACGACGAGTACAACTCCATCAACCCCGTTCTCTTGAACGTTTCCGCACGCGATCTACAAGGGTATGTAGATGCACTCCCCTCTCCCTCGTTGCTATATGACTCCATAGATTGATCTTGGTGATGTGTAGAAAATTTTAAAAATTCTGCTACGTTCCCCAACAAAATGTTGGCATATTATTAAAGATGATCTTATGCCTATGTTTCACGATTTTTTCAACGGTCATTTAGAGTTGTTTCGTCTTAACTTTGGTACGGTAACGCTGTTACCTAAGAAAGATGAGGCAGTTCGGATAGAACAATTTCGACCCATATGTCTACTGAATGTGAGTTTCAAAATTTTCACAAAGGTTGGAACCAATAGATTGACATAAATAGCTCATTCAGTGATCCAACCAAGCCAGACAGCGTTCATGCCGGGGCGACACATACTGGAAGGGGTGGTCATTCTGCATGAATCGCTTCATGAGATCCACTCGAAGAAACTGGATAGGGTTATCTTCAAAGTGGATTTTGAGAAGGCGTACGATAAAGTAAAGTGGCCTTTTCTTCAACAGGCAATGCGCATGAAATATTTTAGTGAAGCCTGGAGGAACCAAGTAGGTACCCAAGTACAGAAGGGTAGTGTCGGAATCAAGGTGAACGATGATATCGGTCACTATTTTCAGACACATAAGGGGTTGAGACAAGGGGATTCCATGTCTCCTCTTCTGTTTAATATTATGGCATATATGTTGACCGTCATTATTGGCAGGGCCAAGCGGCATAGCCATGTAGAGGGTTTAGTTCCTCATCTAGTCGATGGAGGAGTTTCCATTTTACAGTATGCTGATGACACTATCCTATTCATGGAACATGACATGGCAAACACACGTAATGTGAAACTTATCTTATGCCTCTTCGAACAATTGTATGGCTTAAAAATTAATTTCCATAAGAGCGAGTTGTTCTGCTTTGGGAAGGCCAAAAACGAGGAACACACTTACAGACAATTGTTCGAATGTGAATTAGGTTCTTTACCATTCAGTTACTTGGGTATTCCAATCCATCACCGTAAGCTATCCAATAAAGAATGGAAGTGTATTGAAGAACGAATTGAAAAAAATACTTAGCTGCTGAAAGGGCAAGCTTATGTCATATGGAGGTCGGCTAGTCTTGATTAACTCAGTTCTGACTAGTATGCCGATGTTTCTACTTTCGTTCTTTGAGATTCCGAAAGGGGTTCGGAAGCGACTTGATTTCTTTAGATCTCGTTTCTTCTGGCAGTCTGATGAGGCCAAGAGAAAATATCGTCTCGCGCGATGGGATATCCTTTGCCGACCTAAGGACCAAGGGGGTCTTGGTATTGAGAATTTAGAAATTAAGAATAAATGTCTTATGAGAAAATGGTTATGCAGGCTAGAGACAGAGCCGGAGGGTATGTGGTCACAAATCATGCGCAATAAGTATTTACACTCGAAAACACTAGCTCAGGTTACCATGAGACCGACTGACTCACCATTCTGGAAGGACTTATGAGAACGAAGGACTTGTTCTTTCGTAGGGTCAAATTCTTGATGGGCAATGGGATATCAACAAGATTTTGGGAGGATACGTGATTTGGAGAGACGCCCCTGGCCATCCAATATCCTACCCTCTATAATAGCGTGCAACGTAGGGAGGATTACGTAGGCACGGTCCTTCAAACTATTCCCTTGAACATCTGGTTCAGACGGGTGTTAGTTGGTGCGAGATGGACTGCCTGGATGCATTTAGTTCGGAGACTGGTAGAAGTTCAACTCTCCGACCAGCCGGATGCGTCACAATGGAAGTTAACTAAGAATGGGATGTTTACGGTGAAATCATTCTATACGGATTTGATTAATTCTGGCCCACTCTCAAGGTCGCTGCACATCTGGAAGGTTAAGGTTCCTTTGCATATTAAAATCTTTATGCCGTTTGTTCACAAGCAAGTGATACTCACAAAGGACAACTTAATTAAAAGGCGATGGGTAGGAAATTCGTGGTGCTGTTTTTGTGATCATGATGAAACAATACAACACTTATTTCTTGACTGCCCACTTGCCAAGCTACTTTGGAGAATGATTCATATAGCTTTCAACATTAATCCTCCAGTCGATACTGTGTCATTGTTTGGGACATGGTTAGCTGGGGTTGAACAGATTACTGCGACCCATATCCGGATTGGAATATGTGCGCTATTATGGGCTATATGGAATTGCAGGAATAATATGATTTTTAACAGACAACACACTTTAACTTTCTTGCAGGTCATCTTCAAAGCTACAGCTTGGATCCGTACGTGGTCCTTACTCACTCCTATAGACTTCAGTAAGCCTTTCGTTACTGGGTGCAACCAATGGGAGATGGTAGATCGAGTTATATTCAACTATTCGGATGGCGCTCGCATAACATGATAGGAGTCTAGGGAGCTTATCCTTCTTATTACCATATCAGTTGCCTTTGTCAGCATGTAATTTTCCTTTTTTTCACTTTGTTATGCTCCGCTTGCGAGCTGTAAGACTTTTATGACGGTACTTTGTGGATTTTTAATAAGATGGCTGCATGCATCAGAAGTCGGGGGCATGCCTCCATTTCCAAAAAAACACCCTCTATCCAGGCCTGGAAACCAAGGGGCCACAAAGGATACCCAGATGACCGACAAATAGGAAATACTCCCTCTGTCCGAAAATACTTGTCATAAAAAAAAGATAATGTATCTAGATGTATTTTAGTTCTAGATACACCCCTTTTCAACAATTTTGATGACAAGTATTTTCGGACGGAGGGAGTACATAGTTATACACAAGTTAAGGTTTATATATAATTGAGTAGATCATGACGCTAATTTATCTTCTCCGTTCTGGATACACAAGTGAATGTTTTGAACGGGATCAATGATAAGAACAAGGATTCTAACCACAAATGAATTCAAAATAATATTTCTAGATAAATCACCCCAAAAGAGAGGTTTGCTTTGACTCTAAGGAGAAATTTTCTTAGAAAAACAACGAAATACAAGCACACGATAAATTGACAAAAGCCCAAACTAAACAGAAACATTTCTCTTTTATTCTTTCTGAATGAGACTAAGGAAATTATCGTTACCCCAAAAGTTCAGAATTTCAATAGCTGACGAACATCCGTTGGGGAGGATGGCATTTGCGAACGATTTCCATGGCAATTTTAGTTATAAAGGGGTGGTAATTTCTTTAAACTAGCATGCCAATTCCTTCTTAGAGAAGGCATTTTTATATAAAAAAACTGACATCGCTTTAATCTCGATCAAACGACTGCAAGGTTGTCGGCTGGGAGCTCCTTCCCAGCGAACATGCGCTAGTTAGCATTACCAAAAGTTAATTGATCGATATTGTGTTTCTACTGGGACACTAGATAGGTACATATATTGTTAACGGTTGTTGATCATTGTGTCAAT